>NW_010164514.1:0-8083 GCF_000695765.1 Mesitornis unicolor | reverse complement strand
ACCAAGCTGCCACCCAGAGGGGTCTTGACAGGCTGGAGAAATTAGACAACAGAAACTTCAAGAAGTTCAATAAGGAGAAGTGCAAGGTCCTGCACGTGGGCAAGAACAACCCCACGCACAAATATATGCTGTAGGCCACTCATCTGGAAAGCAGCTTGGCAGAAAAGCATCTGGGGATCCTGGTGGACATCAAGTTGACCATAAGCCACCAATATGCCCTTGCAACAAAGACAGCAAATAGGATCCTGTGCTGCATTAGACAAAGTATTGCCAGCAGGCTGAAGGAGGTGATCCTTGCCATCTACTCAGCACTATGAAGCCACACCTGGAGTCCCGTGTCCAGTTCAAGGCTCCACAGGACAACAGAGACGTGGACATGCCAGAGAGAGAGTCTCATAAGGGTCATGAAGATGAAGTAACTCAGCTATCTCTCCTGTAAGGAGAGGCTAAGACAGCTGGGACTGCTCAGCCTGGAGAAAAGAAGGCTCAGAGGGAATCTTATTAACATAAACAAATACCTCTAGGTAGGGTATAAAGAGGACGGAGCCAGGCTCTTTTCAGTGGTCCCCAGTGACAGGACCAGAGGCAATGGGCACAAACTGAAATACAGGAGGATCTCTCTGAGCATCAGGAAACAGTTTTCCACTGCAAGCATGTCCAAGCTCTGGCACAGGTTGCCCAGTGAGGTTGTGGAATTTCTATCCTTGAAGATATCCAAAAGCCATCTGGATGAAGTCCTGGACAACTGGCTGCAGGTGGTCTTGTTTGAGGTGGGGGGTTGGACCAAATGATCTCCAGAGATCCCTTCCTACCTCAACCATTTTGTGATATGATACATGTTATGTATGATATAACATTATCAAAACGATGCAATTTCAGTAGTTTCAACTACAGTGATTTACTGACACCTTTTGCACATCCTCAGAGAACACCTCCAGGTTACAGAAGAAAGGAATAATCTTGATTCCTACCTTACATCAGCACCCAGTTGCAAACACCAAAGCCTGTAATTTCGGAGAGGTGCGGTCCACACTTAGCTTTCTTGTTACCTTTGATGATTTTATAGCTCAAAGTAAAATTAGTCCACAGGGGTACTTCGATGCAAGAACTCACTGTCAGCATTATGACTTTCCAGTGGTAGCACTACTGATGTTTTTCTTGACATCGCACAAAAGAGGTTATCTTGGTAATGCCACCAGGAAGTATTTACTTGCAGTGCAACCCACAGGCAGAACCAATGCAGCTGAATTTAGTGATAAAGGAAAAACAACAAAACAAAACACTGTCTCTATCTCTCTCCTGTATGTTTCTGAAACTCTAACACAAATAGAGGGTTCCACTTAGAAGGTTTTACCTTGCTGATGTGCTCTGGTGCTTGATCTGGCTGACTGCTGAACTCACCACCTATTTGGAGGTCACTGACGCAGGAAATGGAGTCTCTCAGCTCAGTGAGCTTCTGGCTGCCCAGTACAAGGACTGTCTGATAGGGTTTGTGATCTTTATGCTACAAAGAAAACAGCATACAAGCTTCAAATAAAAATCACTTGTCAGCATCAGTACTGCTCTTCATTTGACAGGTTGAGGTCATTAATTGCAGCATATGGCATATCATCACTCTGTGCAAGATTTTAAAGATCTTTTTCCCCATTTTCTTTCCCACCTTTTGACTTGCTTTCTCCCATTTTGCCATAGCCTCTCCTAAGGCTGCCATTTATTAGTTTTATTCAGAAACTCAAAAGTCACATTCCTCCATGCAAAGTGCAGGAAAGACAGAGGCATGCTTATCCCAAATCCATAAAGTTTTAGTTTTCATGTATTTAGGTTCAGATTTTGAGCTTTTTGTAAAACCAATTAACTATTGAGCAATTACTGTAAAAATTTCCTTCTGTAAACCACTAACAGAATGAAAGCCAGATTCTGAAAAAGCCTCCAGAAGTTACCACACTTGAAGGGTTTACCACACTCTCTCAGTGGACTCACTAATTTTAACTGCTTGGGAAAGTACAATATTAACTGAGTAGGGAAGAGACATCAGAATATAACTTGGAGAATTTAGTACCAACCTTCTGAAATATGACAGGATAGAAGATGTTCAGAGTTAAAAGCAGTTCTCCCTCCTCAACTAGATCTGTTGGATTGTCTGGCCTCTTCCCAATTGCATGTGACTCCTTGAAAAATAAAGATACATATATACATATATTATATTGGCAACCACATATACATATAATAGACCCTAGATAAAAGTCTGAGAAATGCCGTTCTGTCACTCGTTTTTGACTGTGTAGCCTTCTGAATTGATAACAGCCTACTTCCTCCAAGATGGAAAAGTCAGAAACTACTGTAATTACTGATTTCAAGCATTTTCCTTCATTCCTCAATTCTGGAGAAGCTGAAGTGCTTTCAGCAATTATGAGATAGCTAGCTACTCCTTGGCTACTGAGAGGCCCTGCATAAAGGAATTAAAGCCTGCTGCCACTCTGCCCTCATGGAGCCCAACTGCTAGCAACTTCCATCACGTAATGCTTTGAAATGCTCTTCGAGTTCTTTCACATGTGAAGTGGGATTGCAACTCTCAAACTGAGAAAGACTGACCTAGAAAGTAGCCATAGGATGAACTATATGAAAATAAAAATTAGTGCAGCACTTCGTTTTATTAGGGAAGCTTGACATAGCTGGAGGTCTCAATTCCTCCAAAGTCCAAAACCAAAATACAGCACTGCCCTTGCCACTCTACTATGTTTTAGAAAAGAAGTGAAAGCATTTCCAGATTTCAATCCTACTTTGAGTTCAAGACACAACCCAGCTGTGAGAATGAGGTAGGGCACTCCTCTGTGGCAGTCAGTTTCCTCCTTTTTCAGCAAATTAAGAGAAAATACTGACTGCACAAACACTTCCCACCAGCACAAAGTGTTCTTCAGATTTAATAACAGGAGCATGTACTACTGTGAGACTTTAGTTCTGAGATACTTGTGCTCTAGCCCTTGCATCTCCCTTCTTCATGTGACACAATTCAAACTTGTCTCTCTTATTGCTCTCATCCAGTTCTAGGACACCAGAGTCATGACCAGCTCTGACATAAAAAACAGTTACCACAGCTTACTTAAAGGATACAGTAACTGATAACGTGCTCGTTCTTCAGAAACGGAAATAAGACATGACTCATTGAAACCCTTTATGAAGATTTCTATTGCAAATATTTTCTCATATATGCCCTGGGCTAAGAGCCCAACACGGTTGTTGCATCTCAGCTGATGGCATGATGCATCATGTGTCTGGGCCTCTGGACAGCTGAAACAAGACCACTCATGACAGACTAGGAAACTTCAAGGGGAAAAAATGTTTAATGGTCACAATGTGGCTCTGTCCTCACTACACCTCCATCTCTAATTTTCACAGTAGTTCATGGTTTGCTTGTTCAAGCCATGGACTCCAGCAGTATGAAATTTAAGAACAAGTTTTCCTGTTTAGGACTTCATTAGTTGTGAAGAAATCTTACAAAAAGAGGTAGTAAGTATAGTTAAAGGAATTCCAAGATGGCTTTTGAGGGGCTGATCACTATACTTTTGGTTCCTGATGGCTCAGGATGGCTGAGAAACGTAGGTTACAAAGCTCAGAATTAGGAACCTACTACCACCATGCTCTTACTGTCACCCTCTTTCAACCCTACAGAAACTAGCTCACAATCACACATTAAAGCTTAGATTCCAAAACAGGACTCCATAAGCAAAAACATTTTGCATTTTGTCTAGCTCTATGATAAGTCTACGTGATGCTTGGTATACTTGATCCCCTACACATTGCTTTAGCAGCAACCAAATGAAATCAGTGGTAACCAGCTGGAGTTCCTTCTTAATACATTTAGTACTAACAGATTGCAAGAGCAGAATTCCTGTCCTACCTTTCTATAAAATGTCTTTAATCTTAACCATTACCTACAAACTCGTATCCGCTAACATTTACAGTACAGAGATTCATAGTGGTGACAAAATAAGTAACCAGACATTGGATTTTGATTGCGCTGAACTGTCTTGAACTGCCCTACAAGATGACAAGGAACTCACCATCTCATAAGCAAGCGTTTCTTGTCTGCAAGCCCGATCCACAATAATTGTTTCTTCTCTCTTCTCCAATGCCTTCTTTCTAATTCTGAGGGACAGGAACACAGGAAAAAATTTCATTCAACAACTTCCATGTAGAACTTCTAGGTATATTTTTAAATGACACATGCTACTACAGTGCAGCTTTCAAAGAGCAGGATTTCTGGCTGTCTTGGTATGACAAACTTAACAATAGTCTTGTTTCCTGACTCTCATAAAACCTGGTAATACACAGGCCAGCTTGTGGATTTCAGCTTGTGCTTTTCTTTCCCTTTCTGTGAAAACGACAGGTTGTTTGTAGGCACTTTGACATTTATGAGAAAAAACAACAAAATGTTGTTTGAAGAGGCTCTCCTAGAAAGAAGACTTTGCTACCTTTGAGAAAGCTGTTTCAACTATCCCTTCCACTTCACAGAAATTCAGCTCATGTTCACGAAAAAAACAAGAAAAAAACCCACAAATGTGTCAACCCCATGACACAGATACTTTTCTAAAAAACCCCCTTCAGTATAATTTGTAGAAAAAAGTGTATCATACATAGAATATCTACTAAAATATATGTGTAACCACTGCGTAAACACTAAAACCTTTTCAACTTCCAGAACAAGTCTAATTACCCTCCAAACGTTCCTGAAGGTTTTCAGTAACAATTAAACTCAACACTGATCACAACCTGAACACGTTTATTTACATTAGAACTATGCAAACTGAAATTCAAGTATAGCAAAGGCCTGAACTGGACAAGTATGAGTTCAAAGTTCACTAACTGATAGAAACTTAACATACATTATTCAATGCACTGGTATTATCAATGAATTTTATAAAGAGTTGGTTCAGATAAAGAGGTATCTGGCTACAACTTCAATACTTACACTTCGGCTGTTACAATGTGACTGTTGGTTACCAGACATAAGACCTACAAATTTATATCACAAGGCTTTTGAGAGACCTCCCATACATGATTATGAGAAGTCCCCTGCACACTCCAAATTTAGGTGCTAGTTCAGAAGTACCTAGGTACAGAAATCTTAAGTTCTTCCAATAAGAAAGATGGCATATTCTGAATATCTTAATAAAAAATTTGTAAGTAATTTTCAAGAAGGCTCATACAACTATCCTATCATAAGCTGGTGTTTCTGCCCTTAAGAGTATTTCTGGTCACTGCCTCAGAGAGTACACCATTGCCTGGAAAAGGGACAAGCAGCCAGCCATGCTTTTGTGCTTGTTTTCCATCCCACATCATATCATGCTACTGCGAGTGTACTGTAATAACATACCGAAGAGTTAGCAGACTGCTATCTTCAGGAATAACACCTGGGTCCTTTTCTTTATCAGAAGAGATTAACATATCAATACTAGAACAACAAAGAAAAATAACTATTACACATTTTTTCATACTTCATAATGAAAATCGGTTAAGTTATTCTTAAAAGGAACAAAGACAGCAAAGTGTGAATAAACAAGATATAGCTTGTACAGTCTAAATCAGGGCAAAAAGGCAGTACAGTTATTAAGATAAAGAACCAGAAGACAATGAGTCCTGGAGTTTATATCTGGCTTTCACAGAGATTGGGTAAATTTTTCCTTATTTTCCATTCTGCCTAATGGAGCATATCTGTCTAGAGAAGTTTAACGGGGCTTTCAAAATATGTATCCAATAATTTTTATAAACTAAAAACACCACTTCACTTTTTTAGACCTCCTCTACCTACTCTGATTTTCAGATGATATATTGCAAAATAGATTCAACCAAAAGGAATCATCAACCCCACCCTGTATGGTAAAACTAACACCCTCCCCTCAGGTACAAACATGGGCAAGCCAAGACATTTACATGAGCTGTCATTGCTGTATTAAGAGCATTAATTTATGTCACATTTCTTCCAGTGGGAATAAGACAGTGCTTCTACCAGCAGTTACAAGGCCACTCTTTCTTGTATCCTTCTTTCTATCTTCAGACTCTCTTGATCCTCTCTCTTTTTGAGTTTGCACAGAAACCGAAGTATAGCTAACAACGGTTTTTGCTGTAGTGCAAAAACCTGTACGTACTGGAGGATGTGGGAAGGGAAAGTAAAACTGCTTTTGGCTGCTGCAATGATTTAAACTAAACATTAATTTTATAACATAAATGAGGATGGAATTGCTCATAAATATGCCACACAAAAAATGAATCCTGTGGGATACCATAGTTGCTCTCCTGCCACAGTTTTATAACACAAGGTTTCCCCACACTATTCCACAAACAGACCAAAGAATCCATCAGAAATGTTTCACATTAGACACTATAACAACATCAATTACCTTTTTAGAAACATACAGAATAATGCTGACTTGAAGACAATAATAATTTTGTATTTATTACAGAATAATTTTATCCAACTTAAAAATAGTCTGAGAGAACATTATTTAAAATAAAGAAGTATCGCCCGCTTTGAATCAGACTTGATCTCTTTTGTCTCTCTGCTATTTGCAGACTACATAAAGGCAGGGCTTGTAGCACTGCCCAAGTCCATGTGCAGTTTGAATCCCAGCAAACTCTTGTGCACACTCATCTTGTTAAGGGACAAACAAACCATTGGTGAAGTCCAGGAAAAAATATTGCAGTGTACCATTTATTCTCAGTATGATTTATGATTTTACTCTTTTTCATTATAATCTTATAATGTTCCCCATGTCAACAATACTAAACTAGGTAATACTACCACTGCAGTAACAAATAAGCCTTTAGAGTGGAATTGCATAGAAATATACAGGAATTGAGAAACAGAAGTCTGGAATCAACCGGTATCAGCTGACAATAAGCAGTCAGAGACAAAATTTTAGTTGTGGGTAGTTGGCATAGTTCTGACAACCAATTAAACTCACTCTGTACTGAAGATAATTTGAATTTACTATTGTTTACTTAGTTTGTTACCATCCAGCACTACACAAAGCGTTTTAACCTTCCTGTCTACAGATTTTATCCCAAACAGAAAATCACTCCTTTTAAGTTACTGAGAAAGGAGAATTCCCTCAGAAGAATAATTTTAAAAGAAACCATGCAGCAATTAGTTATAACCTCTTGGAAACAGAATCAATCTTATTCTTAGATTCCCACTTGAGGAAGTGGAGGCAGAGACAACTGAGCGAGTTTTCTATCGGGGCAGACCACTGCTGAGGAACAGTAATTGAATTAACACAAAGGAAGAGAATGGCATTTCAGAGAATACAGAGCAAGCATGAGCCCTTTAAATGGGGCTGTTCTCCGTTAAGCATAGATTAGTGTTATGAATAGCCCACCTAACGAAGCAATGTATAGCACTCCACAGGTGAAGAAACTCACAGCTGACCCTTCTGTGGAACTGACATGACCAGACTATTTACCCAAGTCTTCCTGCACATAGATCAGTGACCCCATTCACCAAAAAGCCCCAAGTTACCTGAAGACCTGCCATTTTGAATAAATGACTATATATTTTGTGCTTTAAACATCACACATGTTATTTGCAGGATCCGAAGATGGCTATTACCTACCATTGTGAAATTCCACCTGCATAAAATGTGACAGTTTCCGATTTCCCTTCCATGTATACATACAGTGTCAGAATGCACCAACAATATTTGTGCTTTCCTTCTCTCTCAGGGCTCTAGGCCAGGGATCTCTAGTTGTGGTATCCACACCATGCCCACTAATCAATTACTATAGGAAAACATCTAGTATTCCTCAGAAAGCAGCTCCAAGCAGACACAATGTAAAATAGCTAGCATGCAAGCTGCCTCCTCTTTTTCACTGTAAGGATAGAAAGGTAGCTAGTACAAAAAGAAAATGCCTCTGAATCACTGACAAGGTCTGTGGACCCTTGTGAGCCAACTGTTCACTGCTGTAATGTCAGAAACCTCCAGTTTTTAAATTAATGTTATTTGCAGAGCATCTTATTCAGTACTTTGAATCAGTCTAATAATTCATGACATATGTCACTTGTCCTGGTTTGAGCTAAATAGAACTA
>NW_010164513.1:31034-37357 GCF_000695765.1 Mesitornis unicolor | reverse complement strand
TGTGCTTCCCATCCCTGTCTTTCTGCTCAGGTGGCTGGGTACTCTATTACTGGATTTTCTACTAAAGACTGAGGCAAAGAAGGCATTAAGCACCTCAGCCTTTTCCTCATCCCTGGCCACTGTGTTTCCCCCCACATCTACTAAAGGGTGGAGACTCTCCTTCGTCCTCCTTTTGTTGCTGATGTATTTATAGAAACCTTTTTTACTGTCTTTAACAGCACTAGCTGGATTCATTCCCTCTCTCTCACTGCGTTTTTCTTTTAAAAAAGAGAGACATGTTTAAGAAAACAACAACAGCTGAGACCAGTTCTCCACTTGCATCTTTGGTAATCAAGGATTCTCACTAAAATAAAGAGGCTTGCTCCCTTTCTTCATTCCCCCCCCTTCACTTTGCACAGGTATAGATTACTGAAGCAGGGAACGAGCACTGTAAATCAAGTTCAGCAGAAACCCAAACATATTTGCATCTTAATGGAATTAATATAGCTTCTCTTTGCAATTGCTTAAAAAAAAAATCATTGCTGAAGAAAAAGCACTCCATCACTGAAGCATATCAGAACTATGCTAATTTATCAGTGTCTCAGAGATGGTGAGACATTCAGTTAGTTTGAGAAGTTGGTGAGAGTTTTGCTTGAATACAGCTTTTGAATTCAAACCCAGGATTTCTGGAGAGAGTCCAATGGAAGACTACAGAGTTGATTAGGGGACTGGAGCATCTCTCTTATGAGAAAAGGCTGAGAGAACTGTGTTTGTTTAGCCTGGAGAAGAAATTACTGAGAGGGGATCTTATTAATGTCTCCTTCTCTGGAGATATTAAAAAACTATGCTAGCCTGTGAAACCTGCTATATGTGAACTTGCTTTGGCAGAGGGGTTAAACTAGATGATCTCCTGAGGTCCCTTCCAACCGCTACCATTATACGATTCTGTGATTCACTTTTTAGTATTTAGTTTTTGCACCTAACAAATAGCAAGTATGAAAATACTAACTGCACTGCTCTGAACATGTACTTTTTCTTCAAAGTACCTTAAAGGTCACAACTCATGTGGTTTTTACTGCTTTAATTCTGAGTCACTTTTTAGTACTTTAAATGTAACTGAAGTTGTCTCAATGTTTTGAACCTTTACTTAATATTCCTTCCATCACTGTTAACAGAAATTAGATGGGTAGTCACTAAGTAGTCAAAGCTTTGAGAAGAGTAATATGAATTTTAACAGCATGAGTTAGGAAAGAATCATAGAATATATTGAGTTGGAAGGGACCTTAAAAGATCATCTAGTCCAACCCGCTCTGCAGTACGCATTATTGCAAGAAAATCCATTAGAATTCTCTAACATTTTTTTCTGCAAATAAGCAATAGGATGTACACTGCATACAATTATGCCATGATAAATCAAAAACTCCACTGCAAAGCACAGAATAACTTTGAATTCATATAGCTAATGGTAGATTTTAACCAAATAGAATTCATTCATGTTTGTATTTTTCTTAAGATGGAAAGTAGTATCTTCTACTGGCAAAAGTAAGCAAAAAATAAACAATATCTATGTCCAAGAATTATTCTTAAATAAAATTTTTTTTAATTCCGCCACATAGTCTTCATATTTTAATTGCATATTAATAAATCGTAATTATACTCCAGGAGACATATAGAATAACTGTCTGATTGATTAGGGGCAGGGTTAGAAAAGCCAAGGCTGATCTGGAGTTAAATGTGGTAAGGGATGCAAAGGGCAACAAGAAAAGATTCTACAAATAAAAAACAGCAAAAGAAAGGGCATAGAAAAAGCTGAAGTACTCAGTGGCTTCTTTACTTGTTTCTACTATTAAAACCAGCCTTCAGGAATCTCAGACCTCCAAGATTAGAGGGAAAGTCTGGAACAAGGAAGACTTGCCCTTGGTGGATGAGGACCAGGTTAGAAAGCACTTAAACAGTATGTATGCAAGTGCATAAGACCTGGTGGATTGCTCTTGCAAAGGCTGGAGGAGCTGGTTCCTGTCTTCATGAGTCCACTCTGAATTATCCTTGAGTGGTAATGGTGACTGGGAGAGATTCCTGAAAACAAGAAGTGAGAAAATATCACTCCTACCTTCAAGAAGGGTAAGGTCGAAGATCCGAGAAACTAGAGACCAATCAGCTCCACCCTGATCCCTGGGAAAGTGATAAAAAAAAAATCCTTCTGGAAAGCATTTCCAAATACATGAAGGACAAGAATATGATTGGAAGTAATCATCACGGATTTACAGAGGGGACATGATACTTGACTAACCTGATAGTCTTCTACAATGAGGTGACTAGCGTGGTGGATGAAGGCAAAGCAGTGGATGTTGTTTACCTTGAATTTAGTAAAGCCTCTGACACTGCATCCTGTAACATAATACTAGACAAGCTGACAAAGTACAGTTTAGATAACAGGACAGTGAAGTAGATTGAAAATGGGCAGAACAACCAGGCCTAGGGGAGTTGTGATCAGTGGCACAATGTCCAGCTGGAGGCAAATCATTAGTGCTATAGCTCAGGGGTCTATAGTGGGGGCAATGCTGTTAAACTCTTCATTAGTGACCTGAACAATGGGACAGAGTGCACCCTCAGCAAGTTCGCTGACCACACAAAACTGGGAGGAGTGACTGATACACCAGATGGTCGTATTGAACACTGCCTCAACAGACTGGGGAACCAAGAGGAACCTCACTCAACAAAAGGAAATGCACCAGTACATGTTGGGGGATGACCAGCTGGAGGGCAGCTTTGCATAGGACGTTTTGGTCCTGGTAGGCAAGCAGCTGACCGTGAGCCATGAATGCACCCTCATGACAAGGATGACCAACAGTATCCTGGGATGCATTAGCAAGGTCTTTGTGAAATCTCTGCCATCAGGGCAAGGGAAGTGAACTCTCTACTCATTGCTGAGGCCACATCTACAGTGCTGGGTCCAGTTTTAGGCTCTCCATTTCAAGACAGACTGGATTTACTGAGTGGGTCTGGCACAGGGTCAGAAAGGTGATTAAGGAATTGAATTATCTTTCACATGAGAAGAGGCTAAGAAAGCTGAGACTGTTTAGCCTAGAGAAATGAAGGCTCAGGAGGATCTGATCCATGCATATAAATACAGGATAGGAGGGAATGAAGAGGATGGAGCCAGACTCTTCTCAGCAGTGCCCGCTGACAGTACAAGAGGGAATGGGCACAAATTAAAACACATGACATTCAATCTGAACATGAGAAAATATTTTTTTACTGTGCAAGTGGTCAAACACAGGAACAGGTTGCCCAAAGAGTTTATGTAGTCTCCATCTATGGAGACATTCAAAATCTAACTGGACACACTCCTAGGACACCTACTATAGCTGACCCTGCTTGATTAGAGAGGTTGGAAGCTATGATTTCTAGAGGCCCCTTCCAACCTCAACTATTCTGATTCTAAACAAAGACCTCATTAATAATATTATACTGTATGATCCTTAATGTTACAGGAACAATATTTATGGACTAAAAGAATTAGTGTCTGTGAATGTAACTTACCCCCTTAGCAGAGGAAAATATCCTAAACCATTGTGTGTGGAGAAGTAATTTGAAAAACTCAGTACCAATTTGTTTTCATTCTAGGTATTTTGAAAAAGTGACACTTAATGCCTCTCTTGTGACTTTTAATTACTTAATCCCTTAATTTAAACATTATTTTTAAAGTTTTGTATTTGCTACATTAATCTTTACTAGTCAGTAAAAGAATACTTTTTGTCAGTACAAAAAAATACCTATAAGGCTTTTAAGGTGTAAATTGGAAGTTAAAAGAAGGAACCTACATTTTATTAGAATCCTTCATATTTAACTTAAGTAAAGTGGAAACTGCAAGAACATGAGTGATCCTGAGGCAACTATTGGAGGTAACAGGCACTCAATGCCACTGAAAAGTGGATACAGAATGCTCAAGGAACTTCTCTGCAGAGCTCAGTTAACCTGTAAGACACTACTACAGGATACATACTGAGATAAGTTTCCAAACAGCAGTAACACTCAAAAAAGGGTTAAAGATTTTTATGTGTAGTGAAACATCTATAGCTGTGAGTTAAGATACAAACACTAATCATAATAAAAACATCCCTGAAAGGGAAATTTATCTGTAGGGAATGAAGGAGCAAATACATCCTTGAGCAAGTAATTAGATATTTTCTAATATCAAATGGATTCATTTTCTCTGAAACAGTTACCAGTTATTCTGTCTATTTTGAGCTAGGGATAACCCTATGCTAATAGTGGCTTATCTCCCTAATTGATAGAATTCATCTGGATTTACAGTTTTTTGAAAGAGTTTGTCTAGGTGCAGAGAACAGAATATACATATGGAATTACTAATTTATGGCACTGAAAAGGGTTACAAGTGTCAATATAGCATACTTGTAACAGCAGCAGCTTTTCCTCCAGTATCAGTCGTCTAAGTTATCATGCAAACATATAACTTATTAGTGTGAAACAAAATCTACAAGGTCTTTGTTAACTGTACAGTTAACACTTATGTTTACATTTTCCCTTAGAGATGTCTACTCTGAAGTATGAAACAAAGATCCAGAAGTTAGAAGCTTACATATAATGTTTTCTCTCAAGTCTCCCTATACCAATAATGTAGAAAATAAAGCATGGATAAACGCATATTAAATAATTTTTTTCCCCCCCTTATTTTATCAGATGGAATCAATCAGAACAGAGCCTAGCCAAACACATTTTATTAAAGGGAATCCAGCAAGATATGCTTGTTATCAGCAATATCAAAACACGTCATCAAAGGTGAAGTTATTGCAGGGCACTGGCTAGGACAGGCTAGACTTCCTGGTGAGTTCTGAAGAAGGAAGTCCTGCATAGATAGAAATTCTAAGATTTTCATCTGGAAAGTATTTTGGCAATTTTGATTCACAGAAACATTGAAAAGCATTATTTTCCTTCTACACTGGAATGAAAACAAATGCCAAGACCTTGGATATTAACATGGACATACTGTCCTGAACCAGGCACAGAAAAACAAAAGTCTGGAGAAGTTTGAACTCTAGCCTCCCACATCCTTTTCCATCTCTGGTTCTGAAAGGGTAATAGGGAGATCCCTTACAGGAAAACACTGATAACATTATCTCATTCGAGGCATACTCAGGGAGAGGGGAAAAAAAAAGCCTAGCAAAGTTGTTAATTTAAGTTCATAAATGGAGAACAACATAGAATATTAAAGATAGTTACAGATAATTGCAGTAAGTGTGTTTTAGTAGCTACTATAGGAACATATGACCAGCTTTATCTAACAGCAGAGACATGTTAATAAAATGAGATTTATTTTTTCCTTGAAGTATGCTGTAAATAAACAGCAGCATTCCCACAGCTGAGAGAAGAATTGAGCATGAATGATTTATACTGTCTGGAATAGATTTAGGTTCTTTTAGGTATTCTGTGAGTTTTGCAGTCAAGATGCAATCTTTCATAATTCAGATGTCATCAGAAAAGAATAAGAAGTCTTGTTTGGAGACATCATAGTAAACATGTTTAAAGTGTTGGAAATACACAATGCAAGGACAAAACAATGTTATTGTTTAGTTGGTATTTGAATTAAGTTGTCTATATTATTAGGTTGACTATGAGCTACAAAATAAAGGGTTTTAAAATTATGTTGTCCTGTGGAGAAGATGAAGTAGAAACACTTACCTTTCTAAGAGGCAGATAAAGATGTTCTGAAGGTAAATGTTAATATTGAAAGAGAGAGAGAAGAATAAAACAAAGGAACATCACTGAATTTATGCAGATCACTGTTTAGATTTTAATTCTGACCAGTTCAAGAGTCTTTGTTTGAAGTTAGACTTTGGTTTTTAAAGCTCAGGAAAATTAAGTATTAAATGCTAGCTGCAAAACATGAGTATATAAAATTATTTACAGACTTTATCAAATAAACAGTAATAATTTTTGACAACTTGGTAATTCTTGATCATACTTTCTTCTTTCCAGTAATTCTTGATCTTCCCTCGATAAGTGTGGCTACAGCCAGAGTTTTGAGGTAGAATTGTACCATATTTTCCTTAAGAGGAGCTTATTAAACCAGCAGAGGCATTCTCAGTCCCTAAAGATGACTCATATTATGTCACAAAAACAGTGACCTTGGACAGGATATCGCTAAACAAAGAACGTGAGAACTCATTGATGAAGCAGATAAAAGATATCCTCTCCCATACTGTATAGGACCCTTTCCTCCAGTTTTATTTTCTAGCGTGGAAGCTTTTAGTGGCTTTCTTGGTTGAAATCTGAATCTCTTGAATCCTTATAAAAGTTTCATTTCTTGTGGCCTGTAGCAG
>NW_010164513.1:0-31003 GCF_000695765.1 Mesitornis unicolor | reverse complement strand
CCTGTTTCTCTGCCTGCAATGCTCTTGCAGCTCGCTGCTTGCATGGTCCCTCTTTGCCTAGTCAAATTCATGCTTTGGGAGTTCCGCCCACCTAAGTATTCCCATTTAAGGGCTGTCCAAGAAACCCACAGTGAAACTAGGAAAAAAACAAAAGCAGCAGCATTCCATCTAAAGGCACAGTTACTACTTTTAAATAATAATAAAATGGCACAATACCTACGCATAGTCTGTTGAAGAAACAAACCAGTCATCTCTTTGAAACATGGACACGTACTTTTATAGTCACATTTAATGACAATTGACCTCTCTATATTTTTGTAGTCTTTACTGTTTAAAAACCAGCACATGTATACCTCCCTACATATAGCAATGGAAACTTTGGCAAGAACCAAGCTGCATGGCTCCACAGGAAGAATAGTCTGACCAGGCACTACTCTCCATCCTCCCTTCCAGTTCACAAGACTGGTGTCCTTGTGATGGACCCAGCATATAAACCGATCATTGCTGAAATGGTGGTCAAGGTGATATTTTCCCCTCACAAATGCACAGAAGAGGAAAGTTTATCCTGTGTTTCTGCTCCATTTATATTTAGCCTAAATGAGATCCATGTCTCCCCTACTCTTGTACTTCATTTAGGTGGCTGATGCTGCAAAAAGTCTACAGTTTCCGTGGTAATGTAGCACTTTCACGTGGGAGACACACAGTGGGAACATTACAGTGGCTGTTTTCACCTATGCCTCAGGCATCAATAACAGGAGTGGACTATTTCTGGAAGTCAGCAGATGCCATTCTTAAAAGTCCCAGTCTTTCCCAAGACTAGAGAATGTCTAAGGGGTTTTTAGTGAGTTTCAGCTGACAGCACCAGTTGCAGCAGTGCATTTTATCCCATTCAGAGACCCTTGATTTCTCTTCTGCTATACTGGTAAGAGGTGGGAGGAGAATAAGACTCAAAACTAGTCCGCAAACAGAGCTGATAAAACAGCCTCCAAGTAATGAGCTCCCCCTCACACACATGTTCACAAATAAAGGACAGAAAATACAATCAATTCTGCCTGAACTGTCCATATACTTCAGCTAAGAATATATTTCAGTAAGTTAAAGGGCTGTGAGTGCAATGTAGAGCTGAATGTACAGACAAGTGGATTAAAATGCAGTACTGAAAACCAGTCACCCCTGGTGTTAGATGGGTTTGCTCTGGGTTATCTTTATGTTCCTGCACACCAGGGTCCTTTTAGCTTCATGTGTCAACACATGGTTTTAAATCTAATTTTTCTTCTGGAATAAAGTGGCTTTCACTGATGTAACTATGCGAGCAAAATCTATATAGCATATAGCTATTTCACCCATTGTTTCTTTCTTTACTGAATAGAAGTGAATGAAAATATGGTAAAATAAATTACTGCACAGTCTTCAGGTATATGGAGTGCTAAATGGGAACATTAATACTGGCAGCTTGAGCAAATATTCATTATATGGTATAACAACAGTTTCTGTAACACAGTAGTGGAGAGATACGCGCTAATAATATCTAAAGACACTTGTAACCTCCTGATGATTTGACAGACTCGATGATCAGATGTGGACAGCAGTTATGTCTCCGTTTAAGGGTCAGAGAGCAGGATTTTCTCTCTATTGTCCCCTACCCTCCCAGGGGGAGGATTAAAAAAAAAGAAGGAATAGAGAAAAAGATGCTTTGCACAGGGTTGAGAGTTAAGACTGTAACAAGTCATCTTGGCCTGTATTAAAAGCAGTGTGAGCAGCAGGTCGAGGGAGATGATTATCCTCCTGTACTTGGCACTGGTGAGGCCGCACCTCGAGTATTGTGTTCAGTTCTGGGCCCCTCACTATAAGAAGGATGTTGAGATTCCGGAGCGTGTTCAGAGAAGAGCCACAAGGATGGTGAGGGGTCTGGAGAACAAGCCTTATGAGGAGTGGCTAAGGGAACTGGGGTTGTTTAGCCTGGAGAAGAGAAGGCTGAGGGGAGACCTCATCACCACCTACAACTACCTCAAGGGAGGTTGTAGAGAGGTGAGTGCTGGTCTCTTCTCCCAGGTGATGGAGGATAGAACAAGGGTAAATGGCACCAAGCTGTGCCAAGGGAGGTTCAGGTTAGAGATAAGGAGGAAATTCTTTACTGAGAGGGTCGTCAGAAGCTGGAACAGGCTGCCCAGGGAGGTGGTGGAGTCACCATCCCTGGATGTATTTAAGGAGCGGGTAGATGAGGTACTTGAGGATATGGTTTAGTGGGTAGACAGGAACGGTTGGACGTGATGATCTCGGAGGTCTTTTCCAATCGAGCGATTCTGTGATTCTGTGATTCTGAGAAGTTTAATGAAAAACACCATGGGAAACAAAAAGGGAATTAATAAGGGATAAAGAATATTTAACTATATACAAAACCCGATCCCAGTAGTCCCGAGTGGAAGTGTCCAAACAGTGCCTCGTGGCCGCTGCGACTGCTGTGACTCGTCACCAGGGACCGCCGTGGGGCCGGGGGCGGCTGCCAAGCATGTGGAGGTAGGCCCAGTCGTCCCCAGATGTGACAGGAAGCAGCCCAGGAAACCAGGAAAAGCCCGCGAAAACTTCGGGCCTCCTCGTTTTTTTATAGACTGTGGCCGGAAAGGGGAGGGAACAGTACTGATCTCTGATGCCCCCAGGGTCCTACAGACACCACCCGTCCTTCCCTTTCAGGCTGGTAACTCTTAAACCATAACAAGTTATTAGGAGCCTGTTCCTTAAGATGGAAAATCACAGCGAAGGACTTCTGCTTTTCTTCAGGAAAAAATGGGTATAAAATTCTGGACAAAACAATAAATATTAGAGAAAGGGCACACACATAACTACTCCAAGACAGAGGAGGAAATGATTTCACAAGTTTTTCTGGAGATGACAGTTTCTTTCAACACTGAAAATTTCTTGAGAAAAAATGATACAATCTGTACAACACATGCAGTGTTCCTGTGCTTCATTGTGTGGTCTTACTTTGATATATCCCACCCTAAGTGTATGCACTTCAATGTGTTCAAGTACCTAACGGCATCTTCCTGCATCAGGAAGCCATCTGGATTTTGCTTAAAATATAGGGCCCAAAGAAAGTGTGCTGCATGACATTCTTTTAAGACAATCTCTCATTTAAACTTTGCAAAAATCAGAAGTGCTTAAAACTTATCTCCTCTGGCTGAGAATAATTCTAGGTTGTTTCTGCTGCTATGAGTGTTGTGATGATCTTAAAGATCTTTTCCAATGTAAACAATTCTATGATTCTGTTTGTTTTGCCAAAATCTTCAGATTTTATTGCTTTAAAGTAAATTTTTCCCTTAAGCAAACAGATTTAAAAAAAAATAGAAAAAATTAAAAATCAAACAAAAAAAGATCTGGAACTATTTTCTGGATTAGGCACTCCTCCTCAGATATAAACTTTGAAGATAAAGTATTTGGTGTTTGACATCTGTGCTTCCTAGAAATAAAATGCCCATCAATATTTTTTTATTTTTACTGCTCTTACTTGTGAATTTGCTTTCATTATTTCTCTGTGCACAAAATGTTTATAGAAAGGATAGAATCATGTTGATCACCAAAACATAATTTGTGTATTTAGTAAGTGGGTTAAACAACTTCCAGAAGCTCATTTGCTTTAGCATTAGAAATGCTTCTATCCTCTGAATATATTAATGCAGGTTACTTCCAGGTCCAATTTCATAAAAGGATAGGCACCATTTTATCAATTTTTATTTCTACTAGAGGATGAGAGTAGGAAGGAAGTGAAGGAAGGAGAAATACATGTAGCAGAAGGTAATAATGAAGACCAAGACTGAGAGCTTGGCCTGTCAGTAATTTAGTGGCTAATTAAAATACTTTAAGTAATATAATAAGTTTTCAGGTCTTGGCATATCCCCAAGTGTGTAGTTTTTATTGATAAACAATGAAATTTAAGGTTAAGCCTATTAGATTTTTGGAAGCAAAGAGTTTGAAGGGTTCTTCGAAAGGCACAGTAAATAACTGACTGTTGCAACTGCAAACATAAGTATTTCTGTAGCACTCACTGTAAGTACTTGTCTATGTGGTGATGAAGAATATGAATCCTTTTGTCAAACGCTGTACTGAGGTTCTTTAGGCAGTTATTTAATTTTCAATAAAATCTGTTGTAAGAAACAGTTTTGTAGTTCTTATTTTGGTTATGTTGGATATTTGCATGGAAATAAGTTCTTTTCCGTAAAAGCTTATTCTTTATAATATTATTGTAATATTTAATATATGTAATATTTCCACTGAAAAGTTACAATGATGTCATAGAGGCAAATCAAAAGGGGATATTTTGTTTAAAAACTGTTAATGCTTATGGGGTTCTAATAATAAGGAACAACAGGTATCCCAATGATTTGTTCAGAATGGAGCCTGTCATGTACTAGCAGCCTTTAAAATAAAAAACAGCTTGGAAAGATGTCCAAATCCTTCCTTTCCAATTTAAACACATTTTTCCTTCTCTCTGCATCTGATGAGCAAATCCCACTTATAGTTTTCCTTTCCATTTATATGGTGAACCAAAAATACACCTTCCATTTCAATCAATCTTAATAACCATCTAAGAAGCAATATTAATCACAACCACCTAGGAGGCAGCATTAATCACAAGGAAACATGCTACTTCACTGGGAATTTTTCTGGTTGTCATTAAGGACTCTATTCCATCTCTTCATTCTAAAGACATTGGCTTCTCCCTGAAGTCTTAGAGGTCTTTCCTTTGCTATGTACGCACACCTACCTACAGTGTTATCCACTGTATAGCCTCCGTAATTCCTACCCATTTATCAGGCAGTGAATCATATCAACTCCCTTTTGTTACAAGTATCCTTCCCATATATGACTTCAAGGCCTTTCTGTAATGGGAGCACAGATTGCAACAGTTATTGACCATTTTTTCAAGGATAATCAAGAGAACAGCCGACTACACGGCAAGCAAAGAGCAACATACCCATCATTGCCATATAAATTAGGCCAAAGACTGTTACTAAACAGTAACAGTCATGAAAAATAGCATAAAAGCAAATCACAGAGGAACAAGGAAAACAAAGTAATATTGCTGAACTTTTGAAATCCCATTGCTTTAAAACTATTTTATTTCATAAGCCTGTGTTTATGAAAGGACCATTAGAATCAGGAGGAATTTGCTTAAAGTCAAATGGTTTAATGATTTCTTTTTTTTTTTTAGTCTCCAAAGCAGCAGACCACAGTTGTAGTAGAAACATTCAAGAGCATTAGGTTAAGAACTACAATGAACAGAGAAACTGGTGAAAACTGTAATGTAGTCATCAGTAAGACTGCAATGGTATATTTTTAGAACAAAACAGGCTAAAAGAACCATGCATGCAACCTCCATAGTGCAAGAGTTTTTGTCTAGGTCAGCAGAATAAAGCCAACTTCAGGATTTAAATAGGAATTGTAGAATCACCAAGGTTTGAATTATAATCTGTAGTTTTGTTCCAGAAAAGTAAACAGATCACTTCAGTAAGCATGGTAGAAATTTAGAACCAACCTTATAAGAGTCTACTGATTTGTTTAAATCAAAGATGTGCTTTGGCATAGTAATAACCCATAACAAAATCATACCTATAGAACACTGGAATATTCAAATCAGGTTATTCCTACAGGTATCTGGAAATATGCAGAGTAAATAAAATCTTAGTAGAATAACTTTATGCAAAAATACATAATTTTTTCTGGAAAAAGAATATTAGTCTTTTTGGAATGTTTCTAGATAGTGCTTTTTTACTCCCTCTTTTTTTTCTTCTCTACATCCTTACAACACAGTACGCAATAAAAAAAACCCAAACCATTAAAGATTTGGAAGTGAACCTCTTCTGTTCCTTGAAACTACTGTATTTAAAGCATAACAGCTTACTTTTACAGTTAATTGGTCTTCATAAACAAAATGACAATCAAACAAAAAATGTTAATCATTAAGTACCTCTAAGCCCTTTCTCCAATATAGCAAAGCTATATTCAGCCTCCTTTCATGAATTATAATACTCTCTATGTCATCTAGATGTGTTTCTTTCATCTCCCTTCTAACAAGAATGCTAAAGAACAGTAAGATATCTTAATTTTATGGTGGACTATGTCCATATATAAGGGAAAATATAATAAGTAGCTTTAAAAGAGCTTCACATACTGCACTGCAAGTTTTGAGAGGTGGATAAGCAAGAACTAAACAGGATCCAAGTCTCATTTCCTACACTGCAGGGAAGTTTGCAGGCAGAACAAGATAAATTGCTCTAGTCATAGGTCACCTTTAATGTTTATAGAGCACTTTCCTCATCAATGATCCCAGAGTGAGTCATGAATGTTATAAACAAATTACACTAACATCACATAGTGGCTTGTACTTGCCAGAAATACTAATAAAAGGAGCTGAGTATGCAAATGATACATACATCTTGCTTTCCCAGACCAAAAAATTACTTTGCAAAAGACGTAGCCAGCCTAAATGGAATAATTTCCTACCATCTCAAATAGGAGTTCGTATTAGTCTAAAGAAGTCCCTGGCTCCTGGCCAAGGGTCACTATTTCTTTCTTTCCTACATTTCACTGGAAGATTGCTGTGTTGTTTAGTCACTAGATAGAAACCTTGAATTACTTGATTACTAGTGTTCTTTCAACACCCTGATTATTTGCATGGAATTGTTGGCCAGTTACTACAAGCAAGTTGGTTTTTATGTTTTGGTCATCCATTTAGGAGTGGTTTCTTCCGCCCTAGAGAGTTCTTATTCCATTGTTTCATCGTTCAATCATCATTACATAACCAGAAGAACTGACCTTATAAAAGTTGCATGAATTTCTAATATCGAACTGTCAGATGTATGCACTGGAAAATATTAACTTGGTGGTGAAGTGAGGTGGGTGGGATAGGGTGTAAGGCACACTTCATGAGAAGTGTATTTTTTTTCTACCCCCACTCTTCTGAAAATAAAGAAATTCTGTAGTATTAGAGTCATACTACTGAGTTCTGTCCACAAGTAAACAAACACCTGTAGTCCAGTTTCAGTGTACACTTGTGTACATTTCCACTGTCGTCTTCCATGCATGTCTAGAAACCCAGTCATGAAAACTGAGGCTATGATCTAACTCATCCAGTTTCCTGATGGTTAGGTGTTTCAATGAGTCAGTCTGTATTTTCAAGCACAGACCAACAAACCCAGTAGTAGATAGTATTTAATGCCCTTGCCCAAAAGAAGTGAGTCAGTTTTAGCAGATTTTGGTCAACTGTAGTGCTCTGACCATATTCTTGCTTAAAGAGGAAAAGAAAGAGAAAAGACAAAAAAAAACCAGTTTTTGTTGTTGCTTTTTGCTATAGAATTACAGAACACGCATTTCAAGTTGTGGATAATATAACACAATTAAATTGTGCAGTAATTTTATCTCTTTCCTTATGGAAGTTTTGAGTTCTCATACACTAGAAGAAAAGGATCTTGCATAGCATTTCCACATTCCTGGCAATTCAGAGTTCAGTCATATTCTGGAAACAAGATTCAGTACTTTTATCTTCCTAACATTTCCGTTTGGTAACAGATATCTCTACTGTTTCACTTAAAATGATCAACATCAATCTAAATGAGCAATAAGTAATGTCAGAGATGGGGGAAAGAACTTAATACAAATTTGTCCATGTTTGTAAATCCTCTGCCTGCAGTGGACTTTCCAGTAAGTTTTCATCCATATGACTACAGAATTAAAGCACTTTCTTTTTTTGTTCTTTTTTAAAAATATGACTAAAATAGTAAGCAAAACTGGTCAGTACACGTGAAATATTTTGAATTGTTAGTAGCTTAAATTGTTATTTTCCTATGAAATACTGTCCCCTCTTAACACAAAACAAAAACACACAAAGAAAAAAAAGCCTCTATACTCTTAATGTTAGGTAATAGTCATCAAAGTCCAAGCAAAAGTAACTGTTTCTTAAAACTTCAGTTGCAAATAAGTTTATTCAACATCTGCTATTATATTTTCACCAGAATATTTCAGTGAAATCCAGGAACTACCACCTGCTATGAGGCAGACTCTTCTCCAAGTGCAGCAGTGTTTTTACCATCTTAGAATAAAAGCATATGCATATATATTTTAAAAAAAAGTCTAGTACTAATATCAAACAAATTAAAATACGCATGGCTCAAAACAATTCCTGGCATTATAGGTATTTGGCTTTCTGATTGCTCAGAATAAAACAAAAAAATGGTTTTCCCATTTCTTAAGTGAAGCACAAATACTTCTAGGTTTATTCTGCTAGTTAGTACCACTCACAAAAAGGAATCCTCTCCCAGTTAATACAGTGAATAAATCTGGAGATTATACTTCTCCAAAACACCAATTAGCTGTGCCACACAGCAATGTCAACAGCAACATTTTCTGATTTTAACTCTAACAGCATACTTACATTATTGCATATTACTACTTCACACAGATTCAGATGCAGAAAAGATAGTCAGCTGACTGAGAGAGTTGGGGCTGTTCAGTCTGGAGAAGGCTTCCAGGAGACCTTGTAGCGACCTTCCAGTACCTGAAGGTCCTACAGAGAAGCTGGAGAGGGACTTTTTCTAGGGCAAGTAGCAATAGAATGAGGGGTAATGGTTTTAAACTGGAAGAGGGTAGATTTGGACTAGATATTAGGAAGAAATTCTTTACCGTGAGGGTGGTGAGACACTGGAACAGGTTGCCCAGGGAAGTTGTGGATTCCCCCCTCCCTGGAAGTGTTCAAGGCCTGGCTGGACAGCGCTTTGAGCAACCTGATCTAGTGGGAGATGTGTAGTGGATTTAGAACTAGATGATCTTTAAGGTCCCTTCCAACCCAGACCATTACAATTCTAGAAATTAATTTAAAAATAAACACCTGAAAAAAAAGTATTTCTATATTCAATCTGAAATTAATAATTTGTACTTATCATTAGTGCCTAATCTTATAGTATAGCCACTAAGAAGACTATGTGAAGGACACATTACCTAGAGTTACACCTCCAGCAAGAAAATTAAGTCAACCCACAGGTGGCAGACAACACAAGCAGCAAAGCACGTGGAGGTAGGGAAGAATGTTTATTTCTGAAGAACAATTTATAGTCATCAAAAGCAAAAGAAATACATTCAAAATGGTAGCTAAATTCTGTAGTCAATAGGAGCACTCTTAAAGGTTTCAATCATTATTCAACCAAATTGCACCAGAAACTTCTCCACTAAAATATATTCCCACCATTGGAGAGAAACACTAAACTCAAAATTTGTAATTCTTTTAATGCAGACTAGAAGAATAATCCTTAAAACCAATGCTAACTAAAGTACATACTTTCTCCACTTCTTCAGATGCCTATGGGAACAAAACCAAACAGCTGGCAGGCCCTATGAAAGCATTCCAAAAAACAATCAGTTTTTATGCAATGAATATAAAAATAAATATGCAAGCATTCAGGAAATCCATAAGATGATGTTTACATCAATCCAAGTTACAGTCTGAGTTAAAAATAAAAAAGCAGTCTCCGTACAAGGCAACAAAGACAAACATATACCAATCAACACAGTAGATGCCTTTCGTTTCCATTGCCTAACTTTTGTAAGCATTGTGAGTGTGCAGTCCAAAGATCTATTGAGCATTTCGCACTGTGTTTTCTTCTTCAAATCACAAGAGAACTCTCAGTAGTTTTAAACAACTTTCTAATTTCTAATCTATTTTTTCTTCCCTAAAATAAAACAAAAATCTTATTGCTAAGTGTTTTAAGTGATTCATAAATTATTCAAAACTCCCTTTAAATTATCAAAATGTTGAACTTCAAACACTAATTTAAAAAAAAAACAACAAACATACCAAAGAAACCAAACCCACATAAACCAACTAAACTTAACATTTAGTGTTGGATACACAAGATAGTTCGTTAGACAGGACACAAAAAGTTTAAGAAGCCTATTAACATCCTACCCGGTACTACAGATCTGTCCCTTCAGCTCCCTGGGTCCTTCTCCAATAAAGAGACAGAAGGAAACAGGTAGCCTTCCTGCCTGTACCTAAATAGGTTCAAGTACTTGAAAAAACACAAAATAGTTTCAGTAAGAAAAAAGACACTTTGAGCAGTGGGCAACTGAATAATATTGTGCAAATTCTCAAATGCTTTATGGTTACTGTAACAGTGCTAAGGATTGCCTGACAGCTGAACTCCATGTGAGGCTATCAGAAGTTATCAGGACAGCAGGTCAGCAGGGCGGATACTAAGCAGGTGCTAATAATCCAGAGATCAATGGATCACTCTTCTAAGACCTGGGGAGTTGCTTTATAACACCATAGATAAATGTTTCAAAAGTTTATTTATTTAATTTTAACAATGATCCAGAAACAGCCCTATACTGACTTTTCCTACGTATGTTTAGGATACTTCAGTAAAAACTGAATTTGTTCCTACTTGCATCAATTCCCTTTCTTTCCTGTCTTTCTAATAACACCAAAAGGAACAGACATCTTGAAGTGAAATTCAGTAAAACAGCATGGGCCATGACTGTACTTTACCTCTACGAATTAGATTGCTACACTGCTTCTTATGTTCTTCTCCAAGTGTTTCAGATTAACAGTGAAGAACTCAGATGCATTAGCTATTTAAGAGTTTCTTGAATCCAGTCTGCAGAATGGTGTTTTAACACTGAAACACTAAAAGTAGCATTTATAATGCCGTAAATAACAGTGTTTTGAGTTTCCTGTGTAGCTCAGCAGGTAGGTTTTTAAGGCCTTAATTCTCTACTGGTTAAGTCACAGTTTTACCCTGTAAACCACAGACTGTTCTAAAAAAGTCATTATCAGAAGAATGACTTTGTAGTATGATAAGCTGTAATATTCACGCCTTTCCTGTATTAATATATCCTTCAAATCACAAGCACAACAGAACTCAAATGCATATGACAATACTAATGAAATACAGCTTCTTTAAAAAAAAACCACCCACATTATTCCCTGTCCCACCCCAAGTACCGCATGAAGTAATTAAGAGTGGAGGAAAAGACAATGTGGAAATCAGTCTATCCAAGTATCTGAAATAAAATACAGTTCTGACAATGGGCATGAGCCAAAAGAAAATAAATGTTATAACAAGTTAGAATTAATTTTAATCTGCAAGTTCATTCTAAATTCTGGTTGGTGATTTTAAACAAGTCGCCTATTCAGGCCTAGCAAGCTGCTACAGTTTATTGACTAATATAAGTGGAGCAGCATACTACTGTACTTGTGGACAGGTGATAAATGATAGCATATGAAATAGTCAAACCTAATAGTTAAACTGGGTAAAAAGCAGAGTTGATACAAACTGCATACTTGAAGAGAAGCTTACTTGACAGTTATGATGCCATTCACCACTGCTTGTAAAAAAGGCAGAATCAACAGCAGCATTACACTTTCTTTTCCTGGAAGAGTTCCCTAAATAATTTTTGTTTTGAATGGCCAAACTTTTCTAAACTTTTTATTGAGCAGAAATCAAATTCGCATGGAGCTTACTGGGGAAATAGTTTGGTTCAAAGCATCTCTCAAGAAAAGGATAGATTTGTACAGTCTAAATAGTATGACACAGAAAATTCCATTTTTGTGGGATACAGTAATAGTTGTAATTTTCCAATATGGCTGGAAATGTAGAAGCATATTTTCTATTAGCTTTATAAACAATAAGCTTCATCTCTCCAGGGCAGGGAACAGAATGACCATATAATAGATAATTTTTGTATTACTGTGAATAGAACATTTATCTTAAAAAACCAGGGGGATGCAACTGAGATATTTTGACTCTGGTATTTATTTAAATAAAGGCTGTCCTCACCTTTGTGTGCAGAAGAAATTGTCACAGCAAAAGAAAATGGCCTATGGATAAACAACAAGGTCTATGTACTCTGAGAGTAATAAAACATGCATGTGATGAAAGATTATTTTTCTTTTGCACATGCTGACCTATTCATATGACTTTAAGTACCTGTAAATCCAATATGGTAGTTGAATATATGTCAAACACACAGCTTATTCATTATAAACCAACAGAAAAACTAACTAAACAGATAATGCCATTTACCATCTTTTTTTTTAAGCAAGGAAAATCTTGGGATAATTTAAGAACAGGAGTTTTTGTTGGTCTACTTAAAAATTAATATACAGACAGAGAAACTCATGCTTCCAGAGCAGTGCATAAAGAACACAAAAATGATATATCTTTCACTTACGATTTTGAGAAAGGAGGATGAAGAATGCAGTAAAGTCGTTTTGGTTTTTTTCAGCCTGATGTACAGCTGCTCAGCTTTGAAATCTTTGTAACACCGTGCCTGATATTAAGAGGAAAAATGCTCTGGCTGAAGTTTTTTAACTTTAAGCATTAAGCTTTTGGGGTCTATAGCTATTCAGATGGCTTAAAAATCTCATATCCTTTTTTTCTAATAGATATATTAATTAGAAATGACAGTATGCCTCTCCTTAAAAGCAGGCAGTTGTTATGACCTGTTCCTCTGTTTTCTGCTTTCTTGGGAAATGGAGATTAATACAAGAGAAGTTTCTCCAGCAGTAACAGATCAAGGCTCTTTGAAACATTTAAATGTAACTAATAATCAAGGACAGGAAAAACTTCCACTGATAAAAGAAGAACTTCAATCTGACAATGTTACTGTAATATTTACTTTGACCTTTGGTAACATCAAATGCTTAATAATCAAATCTGGAAGGATCTGATAATGAAAGAGAGATGGCTGGTGTTCTCTCCTGATGATATCTCTTTCTCTTGATTGTAACTATCTCAAAACAATAACATGTCCTATGAAAGCACTGCTTTTTATTTGCATTGTGGGCGTTCTACAGATGCCTCCTGGTATTTTGTCTTAGAGTCTAGTCCATAGGCATTTGAAGAGTTTAGTGGCTTTAATAACCAATAGTGTCTTTAATATGAAGTGTCACCAACCCATGATCTGTCCTGTCCTTTTGGGGGGAGTTTTATTCAGGTGAGAAGGAATTGTCTTTCTCAATACGTGTCAGAAACTTAAGTTCTCTATCTCCCCCTTCCTCCCCCTTCCTCTCCCCTACTCGCTCTCCACCCCTCTCCCTCTTCTTCTCCCTCCTTCTCTGCCACACCCTCTCTCTCTCCCTTCTACAGAACTTTCATTATATGATCTTAAAGTAATAAAAAGACAACCTGAAGTCTGAAAAGCAGACCCAGAAAACAGTTTCCAGATATTAATGTAAACTTCTGTGGGGGCAGGAAAAGAGACTAAATAAGAGAAATAGTGAAAGAAACATAGAACAATGCATCTTAACATTCACAAAAACAGTAATTTTAATTGATTGATGGAGACAGTGGGCAATCTGTTCTCTAAAACTACAGTGAAATACTTCACAGCATCCCTTGTCAGGCATGCTGGCTGCATGAGAGAATAGCAAAATTACCTAATTTCAAAGAATGTAAAACAACACACATCTGAATAACTGCAGTAATTTGCAAAGGCCTGGAGTTTCTCCTACTTGACCTGCACACAGGTGCAAACCATAAGATATAACCCAAAATCCAATGGACTAGCTGAAGAATATGGCTTGGTCTGTATTAGCAAAACAACAATAAACTTTTGTTTAAGAAAACTGCTTCAGTACATGTTTACTGTAGCAAACAGCGAAGGACACCAAGAGAAACCATAGTTTCACTCTGAATCTTAAAGAACAGAATGCTAAAATCAAGCATAGTTGGTCTACTCATACTCAGGAAAAGCAAAACCTGAGGGATAAAATCCATAATCAGAGGAACAGAAATGTTTTAGAGAAGGGTTCACAATTAAGCTCTCTGATAAGATATCACCTAGGAGTAACATCCAAAAAGAAAATATTAGCAGAATGTTATGTATTTAAGCTAAAAAACAAGTTTATAACAAAAATCCTAGCAGTTAAATCACAGTAAGACCTGAGTTTTTTACTTTTTATTGCCTGTAGGTTTTCTTTTCCTGCCTGGTATCTCACAGGCTTGAACCTTCTCTTTTTTTAAAATTAATAGAAGTCATAATTACTTTTAGGGTAATTATTTATTAATTTTACCACTGCAACATTGTCCATTTCTCCTATGATGTATGATGTATTTCTTCACACTAGCGATGTATTTTGTCCAGGATGCATACACTCTGCATTTGAAAACAACTCGGTGATGTGAACCACAGCAATTCTTTCATCTTCCCCTAAATGCTCACAGATTTCCTTGGTTTAGATCCTATGCATTCTTTTTTGTGGATTGTTATATTATTATGCAATCTGTTTATTATGTTGAAAGTGTCACAGTCTTGTCTGTTGTCCATACTTTTCAATACATGCTCGATTATTTCCCTAGCTGAAATTCAGCTGTGTGATTTGAAAGCAACCCTAGTTATTTAGTTCAGAGATCACTGAAGTCAACAGAGAGATTCTTGTTCATGCCAGTGAGTTTTGTTTCAAGCTGTTTACTGACCCATGTACTCTCCATTCATCAGACCAATAAATGAGAAAAGATGCAGCTTTAAGCTAAAAATGCAGAATAAGCTTAAAAATCTCCTGCAATCAATCACAGAGTTTATTGATTCCTGTGAACAGGAATAAGCTTCAGATTTATCCTTAACGTGTCCACTGTTTCATGCAAAAATAGACAGGAACATATTTTTCTTCTCAAAACAACCTGGTATATTTTCTTATAACTCTACTGGATAAACAGTCAGAACCTCTGGCTTCCTCAGTGAATCTCAGATTTACTTAAAAGGCAACTTATTTTTCAGCGTTTATGTTCTAGACATAGTTCCCTGTAACTCTGAAGTAGAATCCAAAGACATGAAGGCTACACTTCATTAAGACTTTATTATCATTGTTTTACTTACTGGACGTTATTACATTCAGCTATGTTGAAGACACCTGGAAAAATATTTTAAGATACAAATATTTTTGTTACCTAGTGCTTTTTTGTATCACCACTTTACCTGGAAGCAACTTCATTGATGTATTCATTTTCATGTTATCCAGTCCTGGGATGGGTGATGACCTGTTTTGTTGTGCTGAGATACTACAAGAGCAATCTGTGACAGCCATTATTTTAGCAGTTTTAAGAAAATCTGTGCTCACCTTCATACTCAGAAAGGGAGACAAAATTGCCACTATACTGCCAACTCAGTATCTAATTTCCAGAGATACTAAAAATAGCAACAATCAGAAGTTAGGAAATTAAATGGTTAAACATTTTAAGAGTAAAAATCATAAGCACTTTGAGCACAAGCATAATTTTAGGGTAAACCATTAGCAATGTATGCCCTCCTTCTACAAACCATTCCTCCACTGTCCCAGAAGGAAACGTTCTTTATGTTACTTTAACTTTAAAGACAAGCTTTAAATAGGAAAGTTTTTAAGACACATGCTTACAGGAGTGCACAGGAACAGGGAAAACTATCCTTATGTTTGTATCAGTCTGTCATCATTGGATAAGCATGGATTGTAACCGTTTTCAAGTACGTAAAGATAGGTAAAAAAACGCATGTGCGTGATGCTGTTTCAAAGGAATTACTCATTTTCCAGGGCTGTTCAGGTATGGGCATGCAGCAGTAACACTGCTGAGCTGTTTTCTTTCAGAATATATTAAAAAAAAAAAGTAAAAATAGACTCAAATTACCAACTGCACATCTGCAAAGTTTGAGAGTAGCTCTATGAGACAGAAAAAAAGAGCTGGAGACTACAGCAGAGTCTGATTCCCGCTAACACAAAAACAAGGTGCCATTGCTACGGCAGCTAGCTTTGATTACAGATGGAGGTAGTGGATATTTTTCCTTTCTCTGTAATCTCCCTATAGGCTACACAGGAACTCAGCAAAATACATCTTTTTCTAGAGGTACAGATTTTTGTTTCAAAATACACAGAGGAATTTTACCCATTGTGCAGCATTGATATCCCCAAATGGAAATAGAGGCATTACAAAATGTCCACCTGTGTGGCTGGCAGGATGCCACCTTATTCCTAGGACTAGCATTCGTTTGTATCAACTGTGAATTTCAGCTAGTTTCTGGTGTTATTGCAAACCTGAGAATATACACTGAATCCCTAAGTGTACATTAATTTCTTCCTGTCATGTCTTTTAAAAGCTTCCTTTCAGTACAGAATATGCTATAACTCCTTTTTTTTCTTCCCCCTGCACTTCATGAAAGATACTCAGTACCACTGTGTTGATAAATATTCTCCTGCAACAAAGACACATGCACAGGCATCCATCTATCTGTTCTTCCTTTCTTGGATAAAGTTAAGTGCCCTATGAGTTATATTGGCATTATCATTGTGAAAATGGGCTTATTGGCTTCTTAGGTAGAACAGTAAGAATGACTTGCTTTTTCATGGAAGTTACTAGTATGTAATTTATAAACTTCTCTTACTTAAATGCATTCACATTCCAGAGACCAAGCCTGGCAAATTACATGACTTTTCACAGAGAACAGAGGACCCTGCAATATAGTTATATTTTTGAACATAACCAGCTTTTGGTATTGAGTAAAGCTGATTTTAAGCGTAAATGCTGGATTATCACCTACACAATAGAAGGGCTAACCAACTTCAGTTTTTCTATATTTAACATATATCTATACATTTGCTTAAAGCAGCTTCATTGTGCAGTACAAAATGTCTTCCAAATGATGCAGGCTAAGGATTGGAAAAACAGTGTTTGAAGTTTTCATTAGTATAACATTTCAGCTAACTACTATGTTTTTCAGGAAGTCACATGTAACAAAAAATAAATTTTCAAAGGAAAAATTGTCTTAACCTTAGCTATAGCAGTCTCTGCCAAATAAAATTTAAAATTGTCTCTGTGAACAACATTTTTTAATTTTGTGTCAAGTGCAAGAGTAGGTTTTTCTTTATTAACATTTCTATTAGCATTTAAGTATTGCAGAAGCATAAGAATTCTAAATGTAAGACCTAATTCCTTTGTTCTTAAGTTGGTCCAGGCTGCTAGACAGCTTAATGTAAATTTGTAATCTGCAGGGTTTTCTCCATTTTTTTTTTCATGTGGCAATTCTTTTTTATAAGGGTCATAAAGGCAACTGTCTGTAAAATCTGTTTCAGTTTTCTTGCTCAGTTGTAGTAATTTTGGTTCTTTTTCTAAGAGGCTGGTGTCTTTCTTTTTTCAATTAGAATTCTCTGAATGATTCTTCATGATGTGGAAAGTCTTCATCTCTTCAAGGAATGTGATTCAGTTAACCTAAACTGACCTCAATTTTGTACACAATAGAAATAATTTGTTTTCTTTACCTTTACCTTTTAACACAGTCATGCTTAGATGATCTTTTCTGGTAACCTCAGTAAGAAATTAAAAAGAGGATTTAGGTAAAGCATTATAGGAATAGAAACGCTAATTGAAATCTCAATAAAAAATTAATTGCCACATCCCACTACAATAAAGAGGTCAAATGATTCTCTTATGCTCATAGTGCACATTGTCAGAAATACACTGATGCAGAAAAAAGACCTGTAATGGTACCATTGATCTTGCATTCATTTGTGATTGGGAGGAGGGTAAGACAAAACATTTATTAACCCTGTTCTCCTCACAGCACAGTGAGCATTTCCAAAGGGATAGGAATGTCCAAATGTATGCTATCAGATTTACACTATTTTGCATACATTTATGTAGTCATATAGGATGTAATTCTGGGATGCTTCTGATTATGGATTTCTAGCAACTAAGTCAAGAATGCTCTGGAAAATTCCCTGGAAGTTTTTCCTGTATTTCCACAACTTTTAGACACAGCATGATCAGTCCTTTCTTCCTGGCTGTGGTTTCTCACACTAAAATCCATGTTTGTTCACTGCAGAGAATCCTTCCAGGAGCAGCAAGACCCTGATTTTTGTTTTTCCGGACCCAAACTAATCACAAACCCATGGTAGCTTCATACTCGTGACACACTTAGGTCTTTCCCATGTTTCCTCCCCACCAGCCTGGCACTGCTGGCTGCTGCTCTCAGGATTTCTGATGGTCAGTGATATATTTTTCTTACATAGCAACTATAGTACTGATGGAAATCCAGTGTGATCTGTCCACCTAATGTAACATTCCTCTAGGCATCTTTGTTCCATACTATTAGAAAGCATTTAAAGATTGCAGTATTTGTAATTGTTTCTTGCAGGGAATGTTTGAGAGCATTGCCTTGTCACAGGTATCATGAATGCATCACTGAGTGGAGTACCATGTCCTTGCACTAAATATTTAAATTTTCTTTTAGAATCATAAGGAACTGACAAATACGAATTTCATGAACAAAGAAACTTGATCTGAGTCATTAACATAACAGAAACTTGATCTGAATCATAGCTGCTTCTGAATATTACACTAAGCATCTGCCTGTACTTTTAGGAATATAGGAATATATTTAAGACATTTTAAGTCTAAAAGTACTAAGTACTCTAAAAGTACTAAGTACTCTTAGAAGCTGGGCTGTGTCTAGATTGTAGCATAAATAAAGGAAGCTGAAGAAATATCCTCTTGAAAAATATTGTACATCTTTTTGCATGCACAGGTTTTTTAAGCCCAACTGAGTACTTTCAAGCTCTTATTTTGAGAGTCAGTAATCATGTGCTATATGAAAAATCACACGTAGTCCCTAAAGCAGACAGAAAAGATCAGGGATCAGAGAAAGGACTCATCTTAGTAGTCAAGAACTAATTAAGAAAGATTTCCTTTATTCTTTTTGAAGCCAGTCTTACGTTTTTTGAAAAGGCATGGGTTAAGCTAATTAGCATTGAACGTTATGTTAAAGGGTATCGAAATTGGCACATCATTCCCCGCTTGATATTCAAGACTGAATCAACAGCTAATTGCCTGCTATGCCAGCAGCAGACCAGGAGGGGAATACTGCACTTTGTGGCTAAGAAGTTTCCCAGAGCTGAATAACAAAGGCTAACTATTGCCATTAGCAGGTGTTTATCTCAGTAACAAAGGGAATAGGGAATAACAAGGTACAAGCACTAGATATACATTTTCCTGCTAATTTTTCTTCTCTTGCTTTCCCTTGCTTCAACAAAAATTGAAGACAGTCTGTATTGAAAAACAGCATGGAGCACTGAAAAGGCAGTGGCTCTTAACGCATTCCTTCATGCTTAGGGAAAAATATTTAGAACTTATTTGGCTTTAATTTAAAAAAAAAATTGAATCAAACTCAACGTTGGTTTCTCTTCCTAATTTGAACTAAGTGCAAATTTGGATAACCTTCAGTTATTTTAGGTGTTATTTTAAGCCCTCGTATCTTCCAGAGCTAATAAGCCCATTTCAAGGAAAGAGATGTGGAATTAAACTTAGACTTTAATTACACTGCTCCAGGAGGAAAATCTACCTACTACATACAGAACATGTTAATATCATTACCAACCTAGAGGAAAGGAATTAATAGCTTACTAGATACCGAGTGTACGAATACTGGGCCATTGCGGATTTCAGTGGGAGTCGTAGTAGAGCAAGGCAGAAAATCACACTTAAAATTTCAAATTCAGAGAAATGGAGAGGGTGAGGAAACTAGAAAGGACATATTAGAAGAGTTTCTTTAATTGTATTGTTAAAGAACTTAAATTTGGTTATGATCACATCATGACATGAATGGCTTTAATAAAGTCCATGTTATACTACACTGTTTCAAATTTGTCTAAGGCAAAATTGTGTCCTAAGCATTATATCTTCTATGGCTCTGAAATGAATATCTATGTTTGGATTTATCATGTAGCCAGGGATGGCCAGCTACTATTCTGGTTGTAAGCATTATTGTAAGGAATGTAATTCACCACTCAGGATACAGCGAGATGATTCACTTTTCTTCTGACTGATCATGTTTAGAAAGCCAAGGCAGTTTTAAACCATTTTTTATTTATACTTATTATACATTCTTCTACCCTTAAAGAAGGCATGTATAAAGTCACACTATAGGCACAGAGACAAAATGAAAATATTAAATAGATTTCCAGTCCCTTTCTACTAAAAACCTAACCATTTTTGCAAGTATCTCTACCAGTTCAATGCAACAGTGGCATAATACACTATCAAGTGCAATCAATGGTGTTTGCTGACATGAACGTTTTAATTATGCATTACAGAAATGTATTCAATTTTGGAGAATCTTTATACTTGTATCCTCAATTCATAATTATTTCAATAGTTCCGTATGTCATAGCCTGACAAATTAAAAGGCACAAGAAGCCCTTATGTATATATTACAATGATACAGCATCCGTAATAAAAATGCACACAACAATCTTCCTCACTGCTACGTGCAATACGGTTTAGCCTGTGGTATTAGAACTGACACTGTGTACCTAGAAATAATGGCAGACCTTGCCATCATTTCTTTGCAAGGACTAAATAAACATAATGACCAAGAAATAAAACCACAAGCTGTCTGGAATTGTCAATGGACTTCAGCAAGTTTGCTGATGATAACAAATTGGGACATGCTATTGACTCTCTTGAGGGATAGAATGCCCTGCAGAGGGTTCTGGTTAGACTGGAGCATTGGCCTATAGTCAGTGGGATAACATTTAAGTCAAAATGCCGGTTTCTGCACCTAGGATGGAGTAAAGCTGGGTACAAGTATAAACTGGGAGAAGAGTGGCTGGAGAGCATCCCTGCAGAAAGGGATGTGAGGTGCCAGCCAACAGCAGGCTTAACATGAGCCAGGAGCGTGCCTTGGCAACTTGCATCCTGATGTGCATCAAACAGCATAACCAGTCAGTCAAAAGAGGTGATTATTCCCTATATTCCCTGTATGCAGCCTCACCTTGAGTACTGTGTGCAGGTCTGGGCCCCACAATTTAAGAAAGATGTGAAGGTCTTTGAGTGCATACAGAGGAGGGCAACACAGTAGGTGAAAGAGCTGGAAGAAATGTCCTATGAGAAGTGGCTGTGGACTTTGGGTTTGTCTAGTTTGGAGAAAAAGAGGCTGAGGGGAGATCTTGTTGCTCTCTACAGCTTCCTGAGGAGGGGAAGTGGAGAAGAATGTGCTGATCTCTAATCTCTGGTATCCAGTGATAAGACCCATCGGAATGGCTAAATCTGCATCAGAGGAGGCTTAGGCTTGACATTTGAGGAAGCATTTCTTTACCAAGAGGGTGGTCAAACAGTGGAACATGTTTCCTAGAGAGGTGGATGGTGCTTAAATCCTGTTTGTGTTTAAGAGGCATTTGGACAACACCTTTAACAACATGCTTTAGCTTTTGGTCAGCCTTGAATTGGTCAAGTAGTTGGACTAGATGGTCATTCTAGGCCCTTTCCATTTTATTTTATCCTACTTTAAATACTTCGAAAATGTGCCTGCACTGAAATAATTTCCTCATCAGCACAGGATTTTGATTTCCACAAATGATCCTGCAATCAGCAATGTTTTCCACAGCCACACAGACAAAGGGTCTTTCTATTTAGACTCTGTTCAACTCCCAGTTGCCAAACTGGTATTGTGTGTAGCACAACTGAGCTTTGACTGTGTAATTTGCAAGTCCTTCCATAGCAAAGAGAAAAATTGTCATTGCTTGGGCAGAACTGGCTGCATGATTGACATTAAAACGGATGCAGGATAGGTAATCTGCCACTTAAATCGCCTTTCACTAGAGCTCTGCAGGGCTCTGGAGCATAAACATGAGTTTGCCAGTTTGAATTTGAGTTGGCAGAAGCACAACAGTGACAGAAAGCAGACTGACAGCAAAAGGTCAAGTGTGATGAGTAGATCTAGAAGGTGTCAGTTCAGGGGTGGTATTTAGTGATACCATCTGTAAATGGGACCAGATGAGGTGGCCTAAGGACAATCTGTAGGAAACAGAGGAGAATGAATCTCAGGGCTCTAATGGAAACTGAAAGTAGATAGAATATGGAAAGAAGTGCTGCTTTGATTGTAAGAATAGAAAGGAAGCTAGCAGGACATAAAATACTAGTCTAGATAAAAGAGAAGGGGTTGTAGATTATAGGATTTCAGAAAAAGTCTAAGGTTATTAGGTCTGAGAAATATTCCCAACGTTGTACTGCTCTCTTCATGAATACTGACACAATTTCTTAGGGGCAAAAACTAAGTCTGTTTAAAAGAAAATTGAAAATTCATAATGGAATATAACTTTTCCAATTGCTCAAATAAATTACTATGTATACACCGAAAAAAATCCAAAACACCCATCTTTGCATAGTCCTTCCCGTCCTCAATCAAGACTAGCTTGAAACAGGGTAGTATATTGTACATCAGATCATACATAATGCATGACATTTTCCTAGGAACATTTAGCATGTGTAACCACATAACTCATGAACAGAATAAATGTAAACTTCATTGTCTCACACGGGAACTAGGATTCTGCATTGCCTTTCCAGGTCAGGTCAGTGTTGCAAGAGAAAGGATGTTTCCTCAAGCTTTCTCTCACCAGTCAGTGGATCTGGAACTTTTTTTTGTCCAAATTGAGATTTTCCACAAAATAAATAATATCCCAGACACTATACATGAGGCCTTCAATTAGGGTATTCTCCTAGAATATAGAGGATGTGGATTTTGGACACCTCTCTGAAAAAGGAGGTATTAAATTTGTCTCTCCCAAGTTATTGTTGGAGACCACGACCTCCTTTGGGAAGTGACAAGGTGAAAGAAAGAGCTTTGAAAGAATCTACCCAAGAAAGTTATCCAGCTTGTGAATCCTAAGTGACGAGTACGTAGTCTTGAATAAGGTACACAAACCTCAAAGAAGAGAAGAATGAAAGATATAGCCACATAGGCTGTGTTTTTCATCTCCCTCTAAATGAGAAAGAAGTTTAAATGATGCAGCTCTGTACACCAGCGTACAAAGCCCTTTCAAGTCCAACACAAGACATTTGGTGTTTCTTGTTTCTAAGAGGTCTTTCTTCCTACTTTTTACCTAAAATCCCAAAACTGAATAACAAAGAATGGATAGTGAAATGTTTCTTATTTCTAGCATATTCTTAAACATTTTCTTATTTGTTCCATTAGAGACACTGATGAAACTTAACAGTTTCAGGTGCTTTGGTAATCTGGAAAAAAAATTTTTTAAAAATAAGGAGAAATTTTGGAATGTAGATTTTTTTTCTTAATAAAGGGTGTTTAATACAATCATTATGAAATAAGCTCAAAAATAAGAACCATTTCAAAAATATACAAAATAAAAGTTAAACTCAGAAAAGAAACATTGTAAATTGTCAAAACGTTTCAAATTACTTTGAAAACATATTTTAAAATTTTCTTTTCATGACATAATCCAAGACAATATTTATCAAGTCTTTTCTCTTTACAAATGGATTTATTCTCCCTTACAAAACTACCAATGTCTTGCCATTCACTGGTGTATCACTTCTACAGGACAAAGGAGAAGAAAATAAAAAAATAATCTCTAAAACGCATCAAATGCAAATCTCAGGATATGCAGACTGATGCTCATGCATAGTACCTTCGGTGCCTTAGTGCTACCACTTTAGTAATGCTAAAGTCCTGCTGTTTGTAGCCTCATAATCATGAACTGTAGGGATTTGGAGCAAATCCCAGTGTAAAGCATGAAGTACTAGGGAGAATGAATGTAAAAAAAAATCACCATCATCCCCTTCATCGCACTTCATGTTCATTGTATCCACCTGCTTTACTGGAGAGTGCCCCTAGAGGCTGTCTACTGGCAAGAGTTTTCCTTTTCCCTTTTCTCATTCTTTCTCCTTTGTTTTTATCCTGCCCCAAAACTACCTTTTACTGTTCCAACATATGTCATCAGCTACAGATCCCACTGAAATCTTTTCTCTGTGAACTTTCCTCAGTATCCTCTGTTCAACAGTAATATTGACAAAGATACAAATAGGCAAGTAGTTTTATTTTGTTGGTGCATTTTGACCTATTTTTTGTCGTCCTAATCTGAAATAACACATTAACAATGGCAACGTGCCATTGTTGTACCTGTCTGCAAATAACTTGAATACGAGCTCAAATATTTTCAATGTGTTGTGGCTTCCAAGAGTAGGAAGCTTCTTTTAGCTGCTCCCTGCCACCCGCTAGCTACCATGACAATAGTTTTGGTATGCTTCTGGTTTCCTTGTCATAACAGAAGATGCTGAGCCTACCCTAAGCCTACCTTTGAAGCAGCAACCCATGCTGGAGTTCGTCTATCCATCCATACGCGCACACACACTCCAGTATACTAGTGATTGCTATTTCAAAAACAAGGTATATAATCAGTTACCTTTTCTCTAGGTTCTACTTTGCATAGCATTAAACAATATCTAATGATCAATTAACTTACCAGCAATTTCAATTTCAGAGGTGGGATTGAGAGAGTCTTTTTTTCTGTTGCTATCTAGCATTGTCAACTTGCAGATGTTACTATTGTAACATCTGTGGTCTGTGCATCATGTGACATGCCTAAAAATCTCCAGATAACAGAAAGTATAACATTTCACAACTGCTGAGTTGATCTGATGCACTGATAATGTAATGAGCATTGGATTTCTTTTGGTGTCAGAAATTTTTCTAAACCATCTAAGTTAAATCCATGACATGAAAAGAATTAAGATGCCAGTCAAGAGAGTAGGAAGCAGATGTGTCTTACCACAATATTCTGCACAGGCTGATTATCATGCCTTCTTTGTCTGATTTTTCTACCACTTTATAGTCTGCTACTGATATCTTGATATGCTCCAGCTTTCATAAACATCCCCAGAACTTTATGTCACCTGTTTGGGGTAATATTGCCAGACTCTTTCGGCTGTAACAGCTGTTTGCTTGTTTGCTCATTTTTTATTCTTACTATATCAGAGAGAGAGAGGAAGGTGTATGTAAGTCAGGCTTATAGGCAGTTCCTTTTAAAAGAAAAAGAAAAAGAAAAAGAAAAAGAAAAAGAAAAAGAAAAAGAAAAAGAAAAAGAAAAAGAAAAAGAAAAAGAAAAAGAAAAAGAAAAAGAAAAAGAGAAGCTGTGTGTGAGCTTGACAAGAAAGCCAAACTTATGTTTTCTGTGGTTCTGTTTCAATTTATTATTCCAGTTTATCTAGAACAGAATTAGAGAAGTGCCAAACTTTCAAAAGAGGATTCAAATCCTACCATAAAACCATAGAATCATAGAATGGTTTGGGTTAGAAGGGACCTTAAAGATCATCTAGTCTAACTCCTGCCATGAGCAGGGACACCTCCCACTAGACCAGGTTCCTCAAAGCCTGGCCTTCCAGGGAGTTGGCAACCATCACTACCCTAGGAAACCTGTTCCAGCCATTCCCTCTTGTCCTATCGCTACCTGCCCTAGTAAACAGTCCCTCCCCAGCTTTCTTGTAAGCCCCCTTCAGGTACTGGAAGGCTGCAATAAGGTCTCCCTGGAGCCTTCTCTCCAGGCTGAACAACCCCAACTCTTCACAGGGGAGGTGCTCCAGCCCTCTGATCATCTCTGTGGCCCTCCTCTGGACCAGCTCCAGCAGCTCGATGCTGCTCATTAAAATGCTTATGAACAATGGTGCCTCTTTACATTTCCTTGAGCTTATTTTCTTACTTTGCTTTCATATTAGTCTTACTACTTTTGCACCTTACCCTCCCTTCCCTTAGATTTTAAATCCATGTGAAGATTTTTGTAATGTCTTGAATGGATTTCTGAAGTAATACTGATGTGAGTTTTGATGCTATATACTTGTTAGAATAGGAACTGCATTAAATAATAAAGCATGAGTAAACAAAGAACATAAAAATATAAAAAAGGTTAACGTAGAGAGTTTTCAGGAAAGCATGAGAGTCTGAAAATGACAATGGCCTTTTTAGAAGAGAAAGTCACTACTTCCATCATTGCCTTCATTTCTAACATTTGCGACTGTTTCAAGTTTGTAATTTCTCAAGTTTATTTATATATATGTTAGTAGAAAAGAAATTTTATTCCTGCTTCAAAATGTCACAAGCTAGCAACAAACATTCAAATATTTTCTGACTTACTAGTTGCAATCTCACTCTCTGCTACTGTTTATTACCCAGTCCAGATTTCCAGTATTCATCGTTATGCATTGATCAATACATTGAATTGTGCAACAGTTCACACACAAACTAATTTCACATTTAAATTACAAAACAGAAAGAAATCTGCCTGGTAGCTGAATAACAGGCATTCATAAAACGTTTGTGATCCACATACATTTTCACAGACTTCACGTTGATGACTGACACCATGCAAGTAACAACAATACAAACAAATCAAGCAGGATGACAGTGAATGACAGGTTTATTTTGCCATAATTTAGCATGCTCAATGTTGAAATTTTCTATATAAGCGAATACTGAGCAGGAAGAAGCCTAAACATTGATAGCAAATATACATTGTTCATTTCAAACACATATTTTGAGGATTGTTTTATGCATCTACTCCAAAAAAGTAAAAATTACCTTTAAATCTTGTAAATATTGAAAATTTAAGCACAAACCAAATACAAATACCAAATATATTAATAAACCTGCCTAAGAGGGAAGCAACTCCAGAGACAAGTAACAGCTTCTCCTGAGACAGAACTTTCTTTGCTTTTTCTTTCTAAATCATAAGGGTTTAAACACCTCTTAGAATTTAAACTTGTATAAAACCTATGCTCACATTTACTACTACTGATACTACGGAAAACAATATTGAACCAACTTAGTACATACTTATTTTTGAGCTATCTGAAAATGGTTATATATGCATACCTTATAGTGGTGTCAATAAAGAAGATAAAAATGAATAGATACACGAAAAACTAAGAAGCCTATACTCTTTGTCCTTTTATTTCTTTTACAAGCTGTTTTTCTGTCTTAAGCACACAATTTCAAATTAAATATGACATCTAAAACAGTAAGAGTTTCCATTTCTCTTTTCTGGCAGAAAGAAAAGTGAAAGATCCCTTTAACAATTGTAGTTTTCAGATCTATTCCTGTGCATTTAAACGGCTTGTTTCTTTGGAAAAATATAGACTTTGAATCTTAAGCAATAATTATTTGATTTCAATGCTGCAGTGAAGCTAAACAGGCAGCAGAGTCTCTAGGCATGGGCAATGCACTTTTTCATTAGGATGAAGTGTAGTAGAAAATTTGAGCCACTGTAAAAGTCAGGCATAAAATACATTACAGAATGCCACCTAAATTTTGTTATGTTAAGGTTTGTGATTTTATGTACTGCTTACTCATTATTTCTAGTATGCCTTTAAGTACATCAGACTAAGTCAATCACAAATCATTTCAGCTTACTGATAAGATAACCATAAAAATAATTAAGAAATAAATTGGGATATCTATTTGTAACATTTTCAAGATTCATTAGATGTTTAAAATACAAATATAGCCATTAAAGGTAAAAGCGTAGCATTAGTCCATATCTCTACAGTCTGAGGAAAATTTTAACAGTCAGCTACTGACTAATAAAATGTGTTTCCCCACCATTTACTCCCATGCTTGCTGTAACATACATGACCAGCAAAAGCTGACACTCCTTGTTTTTAACAGTAGTCCAAATCTTAAAATTCATCCTTAAGAGTATTCGAAACAAAATTCTTAGGCCAGGAACAGATTTTACCTTTGTGTTGGTAAAAGAGGTCACCAGCTACAATTTGGGTATTGCTACTATGCACAACTCTAATGGAGAGGTCATCCTGTGAGAGGTCCAACATCCCTCTTGGGGAAATCCAATTAGTTTAACTTCAAAATGCTTTCACCAGGATTTAATGAATTTGCTTCTAACTGATCTGATAAGATCCTCTACCTTTGAATAGTAACCTCTGAAATGCAGATCTACCCTATACCCATAAGGGGGTTTTTTAGACCTTAAGATATTACATAGTATAAGACTGATCTAAGAGTAGATAGAGCTAAGTGTTTTAATCTACAAAACTAATGGAGCTCTAAGCAACATGGGCTTAATTTTGACAGTTGTTATGCTAAACTGGGTTAACAAGTATAACTTACGCTGTAAAGTGTACTGGAAATAAAATATATCAGAGCATTACACAAGTTGTGATTATTTAATAACAGTATTAGAAAAACTGTCTTAACTGCAAATAGGTGTTTCTGTTTCAGTTCATTGCACAAAGAACTTAGTTTAAATAGGTGAAAAAATAATAAAACAGGGACTGCAGACCATGACAGTGTCTCTCCAGTACTGTACATATGTTCACACAGAAGTTCCCATTTACAGATACACTAAAACATCTCTAAAATGTAGGTTGTTGAAAAAGATTTTTTCCCAGAGATGGACCAATTATTAGCTATTTGTGATGTAGTTTTTAAAAGACAGAAAGGTGGCCATACAAAAACCCAGTCATTTCCAAACAGAGCATCTGTCCACCATCTAAGAAAGTCACTTTCTGAAGTTTCCATTATAAAAGAGGTTTGTTGGTTAGTTGGTTTGTTCTGTAAGATTTAAATGTGTTCATGTCAAACATAACAGTTACATGGAGAATATTTAACATAATGAGCAGCTTTGCTCTTTATAAGCCTGGGTACTGCTTCCATTTATCTTCAGCAATTCTCCTGAAGATTTTATTCAGTTAAAGGCTTCCATCACAACATTATAAGTTTCATCAGATGTTGAAAAGTCAGGTATCAAAGAGGAGAATATGACCAGATCTTAAGCTCCTAAAAAGCCCCATACCCTAAGACAATAAAAAACTTGTATTTCGGAATCTTATGAGTAAGGAGTGAATGTCTGACAGGTGCATGGCACATACTATATATTTCAGCTTCTCTTCAGTCTGGGACAGAGTAGGTAACTAGCAATTGTAGGCCAAGTCTTCAGAGATTTTAAGGATCTTTTAAGCATTTTTGAAGCTTTTAGACATCAAGCTGCCATGGTCTAGCCGATGAGTTAGTGTTAGGTCATAGGCTGGACTTGATGATCTCAAAGGTCTTTTCCAGCCTCAATAATAGTGTGATTCTGTGATTCTGTGCTAATTAGCCAAAAAGCTGTCAACAGGAGTAGGCACTATAAAGTCTCAGCACATCCATAAAACATTGAATGAAAACCCAATACTGTAGCTTATCATTTTATTATGGTGTGTCAATTTGCAGTTAAGTATTTTTTGCTTATTCTTGTACTTTTTGCTGATTATTTGTATATGTTTAATTTTATTTTATTTTAACTCTTCAGCCAAATATTCCATCATTAAAAAAACCCCAACACTCACATCTCTAAAATAAGGGGAGGAAATTAATAGTATGAAGCACAATCAGGATGCTGACAGGCAGACACTCATCAACTCCATCATCTTAGTCTATATACAAGTTCTTAATTACTTCATTACTAAAAACCATACTCTGTAACTTTGGAGGAGTTTCTACTACAGCTAATGCTTGAGAAGAAGATTCCTACAAAGGAGCACCTAAGCAAATAAATAAGGAACATCTTCGTTTCCCACTTATCAGCCCACATGCTGAAATTAATGACTGGCATAGCTATCTGATAATTTTGGCAAAGCCTTTTCTATACCTAAACTTAAGATTCTCTTGGAACCACGATTCTACGTAGTACTTTACTTGTAGGAAATATGTTGATTACAAAATGCTTATAAAATCTTGTGTAATTTTATCTGCATTACTCTAATATCTCTACTTGTTCGTTTTATTGATAAAGTTTCAAACAAGAACTACTGTTAAGCATTTGATAAAATTCTATTCACAAAGGAATTTTTCAGAAAATGTCGTGCAATAAGATCAGTCCATTTTCAAAAGTCTAATTAAAGACATCAGAAAGAAATGACCTGAGGGTAGGAAGCACAGTTAATGGATATTTCCTGTCAGAAGCTGTGAAATGTGTTTTACCAAAGGGATTAAACATACCCATTAAACTCATCATGTAATACAAACATAATTATTTGCCAGTTCAACCTGTGAGAAGGAGAAATATTTCCCCATTACTTGTAGTTATGAAGCTGTCACACCTATGGTGACATGTGATCAGAAGCATCTCTAAATTAGGAGAGGCCTGTTTTATAGGTCCCTAAAGTCCAAGACTAGGTTAGTCCCTTCTTTGTCTCCAGCCTTCCTAGGCAATCTCTTGGACTTCCTTGTTGTCCCAGTAAGGAAAACAGGATGAAAAACCCTCCTTTGGTGACAAGGTGCTGTATTCACGTGCTGCATATGTCAGCCACACTATGCAAGGAGCCTGGAAGATTTTTTGGTCCTCTGACCAAGGACAGCATTAAACCATTTGGTATTCATGAGTAAACTTATCATGAGCGCATCAAACAGGGGGCAACACATTAAAAGATGGGTTTCCTACTATCACATTTTGAAAGAAAAGAACTACTCAGAGGTTGCTTCCAAAAATACTTCAGGTCTATATATACTGAACACAGAGAGCTCCTCCCTTCAAGTCCTGAGTTACATACTCAGGAATAAATTCTGGATAATCTACAAATAATTGTATTGTCATACTGGCTGCCCCTCTTCAGTTGTCAGGGTTTTGGACTCATAGCAAGGTACTTTCCTCAGCTTGAATTCAGCTCTAGAAGACAAAGCCGTGAGCACTTTCCATCCTAATGTTGTTGGTATCAGTACCAGTTTCATAATCTGACATTGGAGGCATTTAATGGTTGCCTATTGCAAAAGGACTGCACTCAGAAGTGGCAGGATGGTGAGCTTCTCAGAAAAGAGCTTGGTGGAATGAAGAAGGAGGACCCATTAAGGACCTCGTGGGGCTCAAGGCTTCTCCCACTGTGAACAGTGAGATATGAGAATAGTGGAAGCAAGCTTATGTACCCATTGTGAGATGGCAAAGCAGCACTGAGCACCATGTGTTTCACAGAATCACAGAATCTCAGGAGTTGGAAGGGACCTTGAAAGATCATCTAGTCCAACCCCTCTGCCAGAGCAGGATCACCTAAACTAGATCACACAGGAACGCGTCCAGGTTGGCCTTGAATGTATCTAGAGAAGGAGACTCCACAACCTCTCTGGGCAGCCTGCTCCAGTGCTCACAGTAAAAAAGTATATCCTCCTGCTCAGATTGAACCCCCTGTGCTACAGCTTGCTCCCATTGCCCCTT
>NW_010164512.1:0-783 GCF_000695765.1 Mesitornis unicolor | reverse complement strand
GTAGCACCTTTTGGGATCGCCTCTGTTGTGGCAGCCAGCGGCGAGTTCACCATAGAGTACAATCTAGGGAGGCAGTGATCCTCCATCCTGTAGACGTGCCCTGCCCAGCACGGCTGCATCCTCAGCAGCACGGCCTCAATATTGGTGACCCCTGCCTGTTCAAGGACAGTGACATTAGTCACGTAGTCAGTCCAGTGGATGTTTGGGATTGTACGGAGGCAGCGCTGATGGAAACGTTCGAGCTGATGGAAGGGTCTGAGCTCTTCTTCCTGGAAGGTCCAACTCTCTCTCTGAAATACTCTACAATAATTAGTGTAGAAACTATTGCTCTGATTGATTTGACTGGTGTTTATTGCACCAGACTCTTTTATGGAGTTTTCTGAAAGCTCTATATGCCTTTGCTAACCTGTTGTCTATCTCTTTGTTAATCTTGCCATCCAAGGAAATGATACTTCCTAGATAGCTGAACTGCTGGACTTACTTAAGCTCTGATTTGCCTACGGTGATGTGGGGATGATGGAAGACTTCCTGAGGTGCAGGTTGGTAAAGAACTTCTGTCGTCTTCAAGCTGACTTCCAACCTAAAAAGCTCAGCAGCCTCTGCAAAGCAGGACGTTAAGTGCTGCAGAGCTGTTTCTGTATGAGGGCGGCATCATCAGCAAAAAGCAGCTCACTGACAAGGTGATTAAGGGTCTTGGTGTGGGCCTTCAGTCACCTTAGGTTGAATAGGCTCCTGTCGGTATGATATTGGAGGTAAATGCCATTATCTTCATCGAGGTCTGCC
>NW_010164511.1:35965-36178 GCF_000695765.1 Mesitornis unicolor | reverse complement strand
AGCTGCTCCTCATAAGGGAGATGCTCCGCTCTCTCAGTCGTCTCTGTGGCTCTGTGCTGGACTCTTTCAAGCAATTCCCTGTCCTTCTTGAACTGAGGGGCCCAGAACTGAACACAATATTCCAGATGCAATCTCACCAGGGCAGAGTAGAGGGGAAGGAGAACCTCTCTCAACCTACTAACCACACCCCTTCTGATACACCCCAGGATGCCA
>NW_010164511.1:14001-35673 GCF_000695765.1 Mesitornis unicolor | reverse complement strand
CACTCAATCCCCTCATCCAGATCATTGATAAAGATGTTAAACAGGACTGGCCCCAAAACTGAGCCCTGGGGAACATCGCTTGTAACTGGTCGCCAACTGGATTTAGCTCCATTCACCACAATATACTATATATATATATTGTATTCTTATTTAATATAAGAATATATATTCCTATATATTCTTGTTATATGAATGCTTATATAATATATAATAGGAACAACAAAAATATGAAACCTTCAACACCTGTAGCTCCATTTAAATTAAGCAAATGTGGGTAATACAGTTACTGAGAAGGATGCTCGTTTTGCTTAATTTCTTTCAAGTGGAGCTCTTTGGTGTGTCTGGACATGTTATTAAATTATAATCTTTATCAACCACTGAGGGAACTTAATCTGCAAGCTAGAGATTATGACAGTGAACATATGAACACTGCCAAGAAGAATCTTCAAGCCAGTTAAGTTAAAATTAGCCTGTCCACAAGGCTAGACCTCAAGAATACAGAACCAGTGCAACACTACATGCAGCCAGAACGTAATAACTCTGGTATGTTCGACTGAACAACTCCTCTTCACAATTAAAAACATAATAAAATATATTCTGGAATTTGTACTTATATTAGGGATAGGTATTCATTTCTTCCAAGGATGCAAAGCTGTGCTCAGCTCTTTCGGGTTTAAAGTGTCACTGACACTGCTTTTGCAGGTAGACTAAGAATTTACCCTAATTACTCAAAATAAGAACATAAAAGCCTGCTTGATGTGCAAACAAGACTCAAACATAATTCCATACTATATCTAGTGTTGCAGGGCAGTCAAAGAAAATCTTCCTTATGAAAGAAAAATCATTAAGTAAATATTAGCCACTGTTTATATAAATTATAATTTAGTAACTGTACCTAAATATATATATATATATATATACCTCTTCTCCTGAAAGCAGTAATTTTGACAAACACATTTTCAAAAGTGATTTATCATGAAAGATTAAACTAAACTAAACACTAAGCGGATTTATCCTTTCTCTCACTATATGGGTAAACAAAACCAGCTATCTTCTTCACAGCACGCTCTTTAGAAGTTTCTGCAACCTTCTCTCATCTATACATCTGCAGAGTGAAGCCAAGCCTAAAGGAGTCAGTATTTCTGACCTATTCTCAAGATTAAGGCCATTGCCCTTGTCCTCACAAACTGCCATTGATGAACGGTTGAACAGAGTCGGATGGCTGTTATTATTCAACAAAAACCCATGCAGTAATCTCTCTGGCAGTCTCCCAGTGCCCCTGGTTTATGGGCAGTCATGCTAAGAGGTCTTGTTTCCAGCCTTTTAATGAACTCTACTGCAGCTAATTTCACACATGCAAACATAAAAATTTGGGATAATTTTCTTGAAAATCAAGAATTGGACAAGAGGCCCACAAGCATTTACACTTTTTGCTTTGAAAAATTTGGAACAGGAAGCAGAATACATAAACATTCCTAATTTCATATAAAAATAAGAACCAGAAGCATCGAGGAGTTATTCTTTATGTTATGTGAAAATCCAGCTGAACCAGACAGGTTCGCACAAACCTGTGAAGGTTGAAGTTCACTTTGCTTTGAGCAGGGAAGACAAAATGACCTGTACAGGTCCCTTTAATGCATATTTTTTGTTTGATTCTACACTACAAGCACAAACAATGCTTTTTCCATGCAATGGAAAATTTTCCAGTAAGCAGTTTATTTTCAGGGATGAAACAGCAATTTGCTGTTTACAAGAAGAACAACAAAATCACAGAATAAGTAGCAGTTCATTAAAGATGACACAGAACGCATTACATGCTATCGAGCTGATACTTCTAGTTGACCAATTTTATCTTCAGTATGACTAAACAAGTCCTACACATGAACACCTAATTCTAACTTCCCAATAACATATTAGAGCCATTATTTGTTATTATCGATGATTCATAGAACTATCAATACCATACATTCCACTATTATTTAGTACTACTGTGTTATAACACTTCAGCAAACTAAATCTCATTAATATTTCCTATTTCATGAAAGGTCCTAAAATATGTCTCACAATTTAAAAATTTTTAGGACTGCATTTATATCTAGAGATAATTAAGTTTCCATTTAGCTTACTCCAAGCAAGGGTTCATTTAATTGATCTTTAAAAAAGAAAGCTCTAAAGATGACTCCACAGCATAACTGAAAATAAACCTGCAAATTCTGAACTCAGTTCTAGGGAAAAAATAAAAAGCCTCAATCTCAGAATCTCTCCTATAAGCTTTCCAAAGGAAAAAAAAAAACTGTTGTGAAAGTGTTTTCTATTCCATTCTGCTCTTCAGTCTCAAACTAATTTTCAGAACACAAATAAGCAAAATATTTAAGGATATAAAGCAGACATCTCTCTTTCCTCAGAAATGCTGAAAGGCAATTATTCACAAGTTATGCAAAGTACATTTTAACATCTGTAACAGGCATTAATAATCACGAATACGTGACACACGATCCAGATGAAGTGCAACCTCCTTTCCGTAATCCATGGAGGACTCCTTTTGGATAAGCTTCACTATTAAAACAGAAAGGGCTACGTAATTCATGCCTTCTCAGGCCAGCTTTTCACTTCTGCAGCTGGGTTTGTGCCCTAAGATCAAGAGTCCCTTGACCCATTTAAGGTACTTTGTAAGACTGCTGACATTAACTGGCACAACAAGAGAAAAATACTGAGAAAGCTTTAAGTTCTCAAAATGATAAAAGCCAGATACACACACAACAGTTAAGACTGCTCCTTCTATTGCTCCAGTCCACGGGCTGTAACTGAGAGAACAATTTTAGCATAATATCCTGGTCTGCCTCGACAGTTGCTTCTGACACCCCCACCCTCTCTACAGGAATTTTACTCTTTGGCTTTACCACATATCACAGCTACTAAAACAATAAATATGGAATGATACTTCCATATACAGGTTTAATAATGACTACAGCATGAGCAACGACTTTCAGAAAAAAACAGACATTTGGTAGATATTTATAGTACCTCTGAAATCAAATTATACTTGTGAAAGTCCCTTTTTTGTGCTTTATCATGGCTGAGGTATTTGAAAAAGGGATTCAGTAGCTCAAATACATTCTAGTTGTACATTGCAGCTAAGCCATGTCTCCAGAAACTTAGAACCTGAGTGACAGAAGGTTTAGTGGATTAGTAGAAAACATACCAAAACACTCTGGCACACACTTAAAAAGCAATGAATTTAAAATTTCTCATGTGACTGAATATGCCACTTTATTACGCTTAATGGTTCCTTTAAAAGGTTTTGCAATGCAAATTATTTTCTTTCTTCAGCATATCACAAGTAACCATGCTAAGAACTATTTTTAAAATTGTATCTGAAGCTGAGCAAGTAGTCTACTGCGATAACATTTCCATGCAATAAACTCTTTAAGATACCTCCTTTATTTTACACATGCAAAGATCACAACAAAATGAAAACAAAAGAAAACATAATTATCTGAAGTTATTTTAAATTTAAAAGTATATATTATTGAAAAGGCTCAATTAATTCATCAAAACTTCAGAAGCTTTCTTCACATGGTTCATCTTAAATTAAATATTTCAGCTCTGAATTTTAATTCTGATATAAAAACTTCCATCTGAAATAAAAATTTCAACAAATCTACTTTAAAAAAAAAGAAGATTTCACACAATACAGGAAGGACACTCCAAGGAAATATTTTCATTAACTTTTCAAATTTAAATTAGGAAGACAATGTTAATTAGCATAAACTCTATTCTTTTAAAGACTTAAGATCTGTAATAAATGTGACTTTCAAAAGACAAATTATATTTCAAATACATTGTAGGAAGCACAGCGTTCCAAGATCTGTTCTTTACTTCTATTTCCATTTTCTTTTACTGTCCTTCTTCTCAGCTAATGTAAAGGATTTATGCAAAGTTTTATGCAAAGGTTTACGCAAACTAGGCAAGGAAGAATAGCTTTAGCAGCGATTCTGCAGTTCTTGTCCTTTGACAGAAGTCTTCTTTTCAGTAAGAAAAGAGCCAATCTATATGATTCAAATAAATAGGAGTTTTGCATAAATCTTAACACTGTAAATTTCCACACTCTGCCCTCTGCCAAATACAAGCACTTTGGGTTAGCGGGGAAAGGAAGTCTGTCTTCAGAAATTCTATATTAATATAGAATACATCCAGCAAAATGTATTTAGGAGGATTTAGACACACAACAGACAAAGATTTTGTGCTTCTGTCCCCAAAACCCAAACTGGAACAATAAAAGAAAACCAAAATCATACTTTTAAGATTAAATGTTCATCTTTTCCTGTAAGGTTATCAGGGAAACTGGGACTGCGGCCTATGATGGATTCACTAGTATAGACAACGTATAACACTCAGGAAACTGGGTTTTCTGGAAATCACAACAGTTTTACAACAGATTCATTCCCTATTGTTTCAGCCACCTTTCCTAGTACACAAAATTTCACATTGGTCCTATGTTAAAGGAAAAGATCCTCAGATTTTGCAGTCATCTACCACAGCTGATCACCAACTCAACAATAAGCACTGTTTACATCTGTAATAATGGCATATACATGTATTCATTAAAAAATTAACCTTATACTGAATACTACAAAAGTCCAGTGAGTATTTAAGTCCTTATTGCACACTATAAGCAAGAACACTGAAGGCGCTGAGTCAAGAACACAAAGGTACCGATGCACAATTTAACAACTTGATCAAATATCAGAAGTTCTGTTTCAAGCAGTTTCTTACCAGAAGACACAACTGCTGCCTCATCTTGGTCATGATTCTCATGCCACTGCATTGTTCGGTAGTAACTGAGCATGACTTCCCAGAGGGCTTTGCAGAGATCAGCAAGGCACGGAATGTAGCTGTCTGATGTGATGTGCTACAGAAAAACAAAATAACAATGTGAAACTTAACAATTGCATTCATTTTTTTCCAGAGCCAAAACAAACCATACAAAACCTTCCATATTCATACAGCACCTTCCATATTCATACAGCACCTTCCATATTCATACAGCTAAGGTGCTTGACATATCAGTTTCCTTTTCAAAAGGAAATACTTGAGAGCTGACAAGTGCCTGATTTTAGTCAGCTAATAAAATGCTGTCTAAAAGTGCAGATTTATTTGTTAGTGCTCTTTTTTTTTCCCAATTGGCCCATATATTAACCACCTCTTACATTTATGAAATAGCAAGGTAAATACAGAAGTAAAGCCATACAGTTTAATGGTCAGCACATCTCCCCATCAAAGAGGGATGCAGCCACCCCTGTGACAATGCAGTCACTACATCAGTTCAATGATGCAGATACTTATACCTCACTAGCACACAGAAGCCATCCTGGCTGATGCCCCATTTAATTTAATGCAGTATAAAGAAGTGTAGTTTAGAAACAAACACACAAACTTAAATGGCAGCTTGTCCTACTTACCTGATCCACCCTTACTTGTGAATTAAGATATCCATTAGGTGAAGAGTATCAATTTCATCAGAGATAGACATGCAGTAGAAATATTTAAGATGAGATTGTCAGGTAAAGGGATGAATTTGAGAAGGGGTATTGCTGAGTAAAGAAAAGACTGTAAAATACATCGCTTATCTGAGTGGCAATGGTAAGTCAACCTTGTCTCACTTGCTGTGAAGGACAGTCTCACAGCTTATAAACAAGGGCAAAGTCCAGCTGCACAAATGTGATTTCAATTATTATTATTATTATTATTATTTAAGGGATCTCAGAGAAGTCTGAAAACTAGCACCTCAAACTCACACTGCTGTAGAAAACAGTTCATGTATTCCAGCTGCCACTTTGGTGTCCACAGTTGACTTCCACAAGGTTACTTAGCTTCTACCGTGTGGGTACTGCATGCTAACCCAAAAATGTATATCCAAGATGATATAAAAGCTTTGGCATGACAGTTACAACAAAACTCTTCAAAAACAGTAACACCTTCTGCAACACTGATGTCAGCATAATCACCAAAATAGTCAATCATGGCTTCCGTAAAGAGCAAACCCTTAATCAAAGCAATCAATTCCCTCTGAATTGCACCCTCATCCACTGATGTAACTTGTAGCTTTCTAAACAGAGTGGCCTTCCTGAGGAATGAATTGCAACAAAACCTTGATAAGCTTCAGTATTACGTTTTCTTGGATAATAAATATTAGACTGGACAGATTTCTCCACAAATGTAGATACATCACTCCCATCCCTCCTATTTTTCACCTTTCAGGTAAAAAAAGTTAAATAAATAAATCATATATTTTTACTTTCTATTTAATCATGTTCTCTTGCTTTCTAAGCTTAAATAATCCTGACAGTAGCACACAACACCCAGTCTGCATTCTCCTACACTCTTCTTAGCATTAACAGCTGTCACTAGCAAAAGTATCTAGAGGCCTCATATTAATCATTATGCCTTTTCAGTTTGCTTGGGTTTTTTTAAAATTAATTATTCTCCTGGTCCTGTTCCCTATCAAACCAGAGCTGCCTCAGGGATATCAATAAGGCATTCCAGACACACCAACAAAAAAAAAAAAAAAGAAGCCAAGTTCTTGGTGCATGAAAAAGTAAAAATTGAGATTACTACCTTTTTCTAAAACACCCTTTAACTGGAGATTTGATATACGTTGCTGACTGCATTATGGAGACATTTTAATCTCAGATACTGTAAGACCTTTGCTAACAATGGAACCAAGTAGGGTAATAAGTTTATAATTTACACAAGTTGCCCTGCCATTTCAACAGCTGTTTCAGTAATTTTCTCTGCCAACTCATCAGAAAATGTTACTCTTACTGCGTTTCAGCGCTTTTAGTAGCTATGAAATCTAACCTTCGGTTGTGCAGATCACTATACCCAAAGGTATATTGTCTTTCAGGTGCCCAGGAAGAAAGGATCACTTACTAAATACCAAGAGAATTCCATTCACACTAAGGAAATAAACAACTGAATTTCTTTGAACCTACACTAAAATAAAGAAAAGCAAAACTTGAAGATGAAGCAGCTGAACTCTCCCCTACTCCAGTAGTATTCAAAAGGAGAAAGAATGTAAGAGTTAAAGTATGGCATATCACTAGGAAAAGAAACTCTCAGCAAGGAAATAGTGACTCAGAATGCACAGGCACATAACTTACAGAAATCGCTAAGAATTACCGAAAACATTATTCTTCTAAAAACCTCCACATTATTATAAAATGCAGTAACTGACTTCCAGAAAATAAACAAAAAAAAACCCATTAAAACGAAGGAAAAAACCTCACTACAATCTCCCACTATCCAAGTAAAATGGAAATGAGCCACATTATTTCATTGACAAATACTATTAGAAAGTACAAAACATAGAAAATATAAAACGCTTGTTTGCATCCTATGATGTACTTCTTTACATTTATTTAGATGGTGTGTACACTAACTCCAAAGTGCTAAAATTTAGTGCAATCAAAATCAGTGAATAAACAATCTCTTAATTAGCCTATGAATTGCATTAAAAAACTATAGTAGCTGCATGGGTCTTTTAATAACCGAGTCCCTACTTACATAAGGTACAATTACAACAGTGGGAAAATTCAAATTAAAGTATACATATGTTCAAGAATTACATACTGTACAGAGGTCTTTGTACTGCAACTTCTGAAACTTGGTGTCTGTGTTTCCTGCGCACAGCTCCACATATCCAAGGACTACTTGAAACACCGTGTTGTGGATGGCTTGAGTGAAGTGCATATGTAACTGGTCCATTGCTGTCTGAAAGAGAAGGAGTAACATAAAATCAAATAGTAAAATTCAATTTGTCACATGCCATAGTCTTTTAATGTAAGTCTTCTTCAGTACTGAACACAGTTAGATTGTAAGCACGGCCTCCAATCTTTGTTTCAAAAATACCTAACTTAGGACTTGGCAATATTACAACATGGTAACATAAAAGAGTTCAGTTATTACCAGTAAAATCTATTTCTCCTGCCATCCTCCATCTATAACACACCGATTTTTTGACATTAATATATGCTAGTGATAATTTTACATGTATATAGTATATTTAATTATAGAACTTATTCACTCATTTACTTTCTCAGCTGTTGATATGTTGATTGTGTTGAATGTGTCAAAAAGAAATTAGTTGAGATCAGTGCTATTTTTCCCACCTGAAACACTTCCAACTAAAATACTTCTTTTGCAATTAATAAAACTAAAACCACAATTACAAAATGTTCAATCCATCCACTTGCCAAACTGAGTTCTTCCTTGAATAATATCAAGTAGGATTAAGAGTAGGCAGGCTCAATGCACCAATAAATTTCTTACAAAACTCCTCTTTGCAATAAAAAGAAAATATGCAAGTTAACAAAACTTTTTTCAGGAATAAAAAAAACAGTGTATGTACTAAACACTAAACACAGATGAGTAGATAACATACAAGTTTTGCCATACTCCTCCCAAGTTTCAGGTCACGCTGTTTCCCTGATCCTTTGTTAATAAACTCTACATAATATTAGTCCATTTCAGACACTGAATTTTCTCACTGTTTCAAGACATGATAATAATCAGTACATAAGGTACATAAGAACTGATAAAAAATTATTTAATATGCTAGAAGAAAGTTATCAGATCCTGAAGATTTGAAAGTGGTTGGTTCTGCTACTTGCTAGTAGACATTCTTAGCTACTCACAAGAGCTGAGAACTCAATTACCTCCATAAGAAATTAACAAACAATTCTGCTTCAATCCTATTGCAAATAACCAATCTTCTGCAGTTAGTCCTAACTTGGATTAGGTAAAGAAAACAGAATGAGAAATGAAAATATGAAAAGTACTGAAGACAATGAAGGTTCTTGTCATTTTGTTTAATGAGGAGGAGTCAAAATCTGAGACATCTCAATAATGAGGCAACCAAATTCTTTCCAGGAAAAGTTCAAAATACACACTTTAATAGTAATAAAAAACCTGTCAAAAACGAGTCACTCTATGATGAAAACAGAGCAGGCAAAACCATGCAGTAATAAATAACACTTTTGTTTTGTTCAGAGCCCTCATTCCTCTCCAATAAAAAGTCTGCCTTTCTCAACATATCGTGCACTAGGCTTCTCAGCAGCTAATGCATTTTATCTACTTCTTTCAGTAAATAAAGAAATTGCGTAAAATGCATTAACAAAGGAAAAGTCTAATTAATCTTCTCTCCTGATTTTAATTCAGTCTTTAGGCACTCCACTAATTCTGCACATTGGCAAAGTAGGGGAAGAGAAATCTGTTTCTGTTCTGTTGGAGAGATAACACTGTTATTAGAGTCAAAAAAATGGAAAAAATGACCTGACTTTGCTAGAAAGGTTCTAATTAGAAAGAAACAAAAATCAAACAAAAATTTTAAAAAACAAACCTAAAAAAAGCATCCTAATGTCAGCCATGCTTCTGAATACTGGAAAACAAGATTTTAAAAAAACCCCAAAATTAAAAAGAAACCAACCCAAGCATAATAAAGAACGAATGGGGTTTCTGTCCTGTCTTCATCAGGGAACAGGCACTTTGACGCAATCTTCAGCGACTAAAGCTTTCTGGAGGAATCTCTTCTCTAAGCAATACGTCATTGCTGTACTGGCACCACCACGTTTAGCCTCACTGTATTCTTAACACCAATCACAGACGAAAAGATACCTCCAGGACTCTCTTCTCTCCTTACCCTCCTTGACATCACAGGAGCTTGGTACTAGCTCTCACAAAAAAAAAATCACAATAATAATAGTAATTTTAAAATATCTCCTCACATCTTCATTCCTGTCGCATTAGAGTACAATATAAAATGGGAACACACATGTACAAAGTACAGGTTGTGCACAATTCAATAATAAGGATCTAGGTATGAAACACAGTACTCACATGCCCAAATACAATTAATAATGCAAATAGCATTATAAATAGAGCTCAAATATGGAACTGTTACAGCTGTACCATGTTCAAAGAGCTACATGTTACAGTAATACGCAGTTTACCTTTAGCAATTACTGTTAAATTATATAAGCATTATAAAAGTCTTTGTATACTCAGCAAGACTCCTTACCAACAGGAAAATAAATTTACAACACGGCACTCAAAACTTCACGCTGTTACACCAATGTTCTTTGTGACTTACTCAGAAGATGAGTACTAACCTGTGTTTTCCCAAGCAGCCTGTAAGCCTGCTTTTTTTTTTTATAATGACTGATATCAAAGTTCTTGCAAATTTTGGAGAGTGCTACGTCCAATTGTTCCTAGAAATGAAGGAAAAAGTGCATTAAACACTTAATAAAAACAGGCCAAGTAATACATTACTTAAACAATAGCAAGTGAGAAAAAGATGCATATTTAAACAATCTAATAATTATGCTTGTACAATAGCCAAGACTGGACTATTTTGAGGTGCTCAAATGTTATCTCTTGCAGCCTCCAGTACTTCAGTCTGAAATTTCTGTCAGCCAAACAGCTCCACAATTTCCAAGAACAAGCACAGCAAAAAGTACACCAGTTTATTTTCAGAAGTTCCAGCACCACAGAGCTGGGATTTCTAACTCGGTCTATTCCCACTCCTACAAAAAACACAGATCTGGGCGGCAGGCGGGGGGGGGGAAATGAATGAAAACACTCCACAGGTGTTTCAGCTCAAGCTCTTCAATTACAGACTTCTTAAACCTCTGACCGCCATCAATTAAATGGAATTAATGCTGTCACACTTAAAAGTTCATTGTGAAATAAGTCATTTATGAAATACTATACCAGCACAATGACCAGCACCAGAAGAGAAGAAAGCATATACACACACACAATTACTAGTTCTGCCACCAGAGCTGTGTCTGAGCATAACTGAACAGCTCTGCAATAAATGAAGTTCACCTATTATGTGCACGGAATGAAAAAAAAAAACCTTAAACAGGATCATGCTTCCAAGAATTTGACCGTGTACCTTAATAAACATAATTCCCGCATAGACACTGAAATATATTCAGAGATATTTTAGTTATTTTCAATCAACAATGCAAGAAAAGCAAACAGGAATAAATAACATACAGTAACATACACAGCTAGCAGGTATTTTCTCTCCTTGGTACTCCTTAGTCACTAAGACTCTCCTTAGTCACTAAAGCCATTTCAATTCTTATTATTTAAGAATCTTGCAATGTAGTCTTGCTCTTGCAAGTAGAAACAACAGGCAATGGTTGTTTAGTCCTTATGTACTTTTGCTTACTCTACTGGAAAATTTTCATTAATTACTCCATTAGCCACAAAATATTTATGGATTTTAATCCTAGAGATTTCGTGGGGGTTTTCTGTTGCTTTTGTGTTTGGGGGTGTGTGTTTTATTTTGTTGGGTTTTCTTAAGCAGATCAATATTTTCTCTAAGCACAAAAGAGGAGAGAATACGATCAAATACTGCATTTTTTCTTAAGCAAAATGGTAAAAGGACAATTAACCCAAAGATTCTGAACTTCTTTAAGGAGTTATGCAGCAATTTGAATTTCAGCCATATACTGATGTATATTTTTTTTTCCTTCTCTTATTTCATGCAGAACAGCTGTACAAAGAGACAAACAGGGATATCAAACTGCTCATGAAGAGAGCTCTCAAATACAGAGCATATTAATCTTACCAGCTACATGTTTCAATGGTTCCTTTCACTATAGTCACCTTGTATTTCATTCGTAACATAGTATAAAAGTAAGGTCAATGTTAAAAATGTTGAAATTACAGGAAGAAATTGAAAAAATATAAAAGAATGGACATAAGCAGAGGCACTCACCTATTCAGAAGACTCATTATTAAAATATTAAATAGCAGAATATGATTCTATATTATTGACAGCGTGCATTTCACAGGAACATTCTATGAACCCCAGGATGACTTACATCCTCCCATATAGACATAATTCCAGTAGAAGATACGATACTTCCACTAGAGGGAAATAAGGTATTTCTATAAACTCAGAAAGAAATAAAAATCTTGAATATGATTATTTGGGTAGCTGTGAATTGCTATCACCAACCAACACAGCACATTTTACCAGGTTTTAGTACAGACAATTTATTCTGCAAAGCTGTTGCTGAAGGAAGTAAAGATGGATGTCTCCTTTTAAGCAACTTCAATGTTTGCTGACAAGGAGTAAACGGTGCATACATGAAAGCAATAGGAATGAAAGCTGAGTGATCTTTAAAAAAAAAAAAAATTCAATGACTGAGCTATGTGGGAGTAAGAAGAAAACTGCCATTTCATTAGGTCTTTTGAACCAGCCATGCTCTGAATAGTGTGTGAGTGTGTGTGTGTGTGTGTGTGTATGTATATCTGTGAAAGATAAAAGAACAAAGAAGAGCTTTGCAAGAAAGCGAAACTACAAAAGCACAAATGAAGGAAATTTAACAAAATTCTAATTGTACAGGGAATTCAATAACGAGGTACAATAACACATGCACTAATCTGACCTTCTAAAGAACATGTAACCAGAGGCATGGAGAGCTGCTGGGCTAGCTAATTCAATTTTCTGCTATTACATATATATTATCCATATCTACATTACTACACTTCTTACAAAAAGCTTGCCAAGTTCCAGCTCAAAATTACCTACTAACGAAGTTAACTGAATTCCTATTGTTCAAGAACTCTTTTTTGCCAGCAGTTCTCAGCAAGACATTTACCACTTTATACTCATTTGCTTTTGCAATACTATCTACCAACTTAAACTCATCTTCTGTCTTAGTGGCATCTTTCCCAGCTATTCAAGTTTTACCTCTTCTGACTTAGCACCAGCCCTATTCAGCAGTTTCCAGTTTGCTGACCTTGAAAATTTCCAGTGAAACTGGATCTCTTGTCTAGCTTCTACAGACTTATTGCCATGCTGCTACTTTACTTTTCACAACTATTTAGTAGTCTAAAGAATTCACAGCAGTTCATGGACTGAAAACCACTGTGCATCTTCACCACAGAGGGAGCATACCTTTGCTCCAGTGCTTCAAATGTTATGTGCCTAATTTATTTATAAAGTGGGCACAATTATTGAGCTGGGCTCTTAAGTTTGATAGTATATTATAGAGCATTTCAGTTGACCGCAGCACAAAAGGCTACATGAATAGTAATGACTATAGCATTCCAAAGACAGTATTTGAAAGAAATTCGCACATTCTGTAATTGTCAATAACATCACATTAGAAAGCTCTAGTACCTAGAGTTTAAATGCTAACGTATACTAACCATCAATATATTCTTACCTCTATTTGTTCCAAGGTGTCTTGCAGTTTTGAATTCAACTCACTGTTAATGAAAGTAAAAAGGTTTAAAATAAAGCTACTGATTATAGTAGCATTTCACAACAATTTTCTTGTTCCCAAAAAATATATTTGCCTGCTACCGAGCCACAATACAGTAATTTATCATAAATCATTAACCTGCTGTTACTGTGTCAAACTAGCATCACCACACTGATGTTACTACTGAAAGGCACTTACTGCAGGCATTTGCATGCATTCCTAAGACTTCAAATTCCCAACACCTCAAGTATTTGTTGCAGCAGCACATTATCCTAGGTTTACAATGCAACAGTTTTCAGAGGGCCCAGACAAGACCCCATCCTGCTAGGATTTAGCCAAGCATCCAGTGAGATTCCCAAATCCCAAGAAACTCACGTTCTAAAGGATTTGGCACTCTGGTCTACAGCAGAACATAACCAGAAAGGTCAGGGCTATCAAGTGTTTGCAAACTATGGTATAGTAACTTTTACTTGTTGCTCTGGAACCCCTTACAGAAACACTATAGGAAAAAGTCAGCATTCTGACAGAGTTCAATGTCAGAATTTTAACCACAAATTTAAAATTCTTATTAAAAATAACAGAAAATCTAATAAATCTAATAATCTTTTTAGTGGATGAAACATCAAAATTTACTTCATTTTACTCCATTATTGTCATATCTCTTATAACTTTGAACTTAATGTTTACCTAATTCTTTTTGTTTGTTTGTTTTCTAAAAAGCAATGGAAACATCAAATCTTTCTAAGCTAGGACTGCAAATATTCGAATTAGTTCCAGTTCTGAAAGCAATTTCTCCATGACAGCACTTGCTAACTTCACTGCCAAGAAACAGGGTAAGTTACCCATCACAAGCCTTCTTGCTGCAGGTAAATTAATCCAGAATATAAACTTGCTTAGTAAAAAATCAGCTTAGGTATCTCCAGGGTGCAGGTTGTAGCACAGTTATAATTCAGTATCAGTTGAAACTGCCAACATAGTATAAGAGTTACAAAACAACGACATAGTCCAAACATAGATTATGTAGTGTTATGACTGTGAAGACCGATTAGTAGTGGTACAGGAAGGGGGAAAATACTGATGCTTATGCTTTTATAAATGCCTCAATTTTACTTTTGTAAGCAGAAAATTAAATTTCAATCAAAGCTGCTTTAGAGAATAAGAATTAATGATCACTGTTTTATGACATTTACAAATGAAAGCAGCTGAAATCTGCACAACATCACCTTACCTTATACAACTGTAGTGTTTGAAAGTGCTGGCAGCTTGCTGGCATTCCAAGCACAGCTGAATAGCTCCCGGATAGTCCTCTTCCTTAGGATAAAATGCAATGGAAAGCTACTTTGGGTTTTGAAGCAAACACTGTCACACCCATTTTGCTTGCATGCTTAAGTAGAAATACTGAGAACAAAATATTTTGCCTCTTACATCTATGTATATTAAAATTAAAGGAAATGAGTGAAGCCCTACTGCAGAAATTAATGTGCAAGCAGTTTAGAATTAGAAACAGTCAACATGTTAGCAACATCTGAAAACGCTACGTACTATATTACCTTATGCAAATTACTTTGTTTTGTTTACTTCTGCATTCACACAAAACATATCAGAAAATTTTATTACAGAACAAACATTCCAGTTAACATTCAACCCTTTGTTAATACAATGCGATCTGTTCATGAGCAAGGGAAAAAGTAAATTCAGGCACTGGCAGCCTGTCGCTATCGTTCACAAAACCTACAAAGAGACAACAGAGACACTCCAACATTAGGCCCAAATAAACACTATTTAATTTGGCACTTTCTATAGATAATTAAAAATTAATTTAAAGACAACTGGCTCGCGCAAGGACCCAGGACAAAAAGAACATACTTTAGAAAAAAAATATGGAAATACTTTCCTAATTTATAAGAAAAATATTCAATAGGCAGACAGATCAATCAGAAACTACTTGAAGATGCCAGGACAAAACCAGAACAAAACCAAAAATGTAAAACCCCAGGATCTTCCCAACAAAACATGGGCAGTACCCCGGGTGTAACTACTTATACTGGGTTTGTGCGGCAAGGTTTTGTTAACAGGAGGGCTACAGTTCCTGAAGGACTGCACCCCATGGAAGGGACCCACACTGGAGCAGTTTGTGAAGAACTACATTCCATGGAAGGACTCATGTTGGAGAAGTTCATGGAGGACTGTCTTTTTGGGAGGGACCTTACGCTGGAGCAAGGAAAGAGTTTTCCCCTGAGGGGGAAGGAGCAGCAAAGACAACATGCAATGATCACAACTCCCATTCACCATCCCTCTGCGCTGCTCAGGAGGAAGAGGTAGAGCAGACCAGGAGTGAAGTTAAGACTGGGAAGAAGGGAGGGTGTGAGGAAGGTGTTTTCAAGATCTGATTTTATTTCTCATTATCCTACTCTGATTTGATTGGTAATAAATTAAACTCATTTTTCCCCAAGTCGAGTCTGTTTTGCCCGCGATGGTAACTGATGAGTGATCTCCCTGTCCTTATCTCAACCCATGAGCCTTTCGTTATATTTTCTCTCCCTTGTCCAGCTGAGGAGGGGAGAGATAGAGCAGCTTTGGTGAGCACCTGGCACCCAGCCAGGGTCAACCCACCACACCACCATTTCTGTATTCTGTTAGATATGATGCCAGAAAGGCTCTTGGAGGAAGAAAAACCCTCTTTAAAAGGTAAGAGCTTCCCTTTTTTTCCCTAATTACATCTTTTATACTATGTGCTCCAGTGAGGTCAAATGCAAAGCTGTTACTGGAATTTCAAAGTCATTGATTGAAGTGTAAAAATGCAAGGGCAATTTATAATTAGCTATTATGAAGTAGTTTCTGAAATTAAATTGGTTTTACCAGCAGCATTCTAATGCAGATCAAGTTTAGCTAAAAACACGAAAAACCCCACACACATTATCCATTAGATGAAAACAGACCAGTACATCGGTCTAAAATGATTGCTGCCTTTACAGCTCTTTGCATCTTTCTCCACTGGAAACCTAGTACTTGCTCCACTAAGTCTAACAGAGCTTGCATAACATATATTATTAATATATCCCAAATGCAGCTCACCCCTGTACGTTATTATAGCTTCATGTCTGGCCTTTTAATTGGGAACTGTCTAAATGTTCCTCTGTGAATAGTCCTAATGTATATTCCAGCTTCTTGAAGTAAAGATAATAAACTGTCCAACACTGAGGATATCTCATTGGAAGCAGACACCAAGCACAATTCTAAAACTGCACTTAGCCAGAAAGGGCAGTTCCAGCTCTTAATGTTTAAAAGTCATTGGCAAATTATGATAATTGGGCATTGGGGTCTGTGTGTGGATCCAACACCCACACCTCTGTCTCAAGGCAACTTCTACCAGTAGTCAACAAAAAGCTGATTCCTGTACAACAAAATACAGCATAGATATGAAAAGCTAATCATTGAACAGGGCTTACTGGGCAGAAGGCAATGTTTATGCACCCTGTAAATTAATACATTCTTGCTTGGTAAAGTATAAGAAAGTGTGCTGAGACAAGGTGTATTACCCAAGATGGAATTAAACTCAAAGAATCTTAAGAGATAATTTGATATGAAGTTCTCCCCACAAAATTTTTAAAAATAATAAGATATAATTTCACTACACACACACCCCCATAGCCTGTTTTCAAGTGGAAATAAAGAAGGAACAAAATTATGATGACTCACAAAAGTAGACTTAGAATAGCTTCAAAGTATCATCATCTGTCAGGAACTTACCTCCAACATCTCACTCAAACGCACATCAGTTCTTTGCTAAAAATAATAATAAAAAAACAGTGATAACTACACAGAAATGAAGAAAAATATTTTTCCATTTAATAAAACCAACTGTACATACCAGTGTTTTTATTGTTCTCAGAGACTTTAGCAGTCCAATAAGTAACTGTCGTTTCCTTTGATTTGCGAGAAGCCCCAAACTAGTTTGTGTGAAGCCTTCCTTTGCTATATTCAAGTGTCTGCAAAAGTTAACAATTAATTTAATCTTCAACGATATGTAAAATAAAACTTATTTCTAATACATTCTAGCATGTCCATCAAAATACATGCTAGAAAGTAAGATTTTAAGCATTGTTAGGGAAACCCAGAAATTGAGATGATAACCAAAAGACTATGAAGAAGGTACATTTTTCCTTCTGCAGAACTTCTCTGTGAATCAGTGGTGTCTTTCAAAAGGTTCCTGTTTTAGAGAGAACTCCCAATTGAAAAAGTGAGAGATGCAAGAGAGAAAGCAGCTGATATTTGCCTCAGTGTCTTTAACTACTATTGTTAATTCCATACAGCACAGAAATATCATCAGCAAGCAAACGTTCTAGGTTTATAGATTTATTCTTAAATACTTTCCCCCTCATTTCAATGTCTGCCATTACTTAAGCAAGATACCTTCTTCCATTTGTGCAGATAACAGCTGCTAACTGAAGGCCAGTCTGCAATGATGTAACACGTTCCAGTTCCTGCAGAGAGACAACAGCTTAAGCAAAGATACAAGTTAAAGTTGTGCTACACACCAGCGAAGACTAGTGATTAGTAGGATTTTCTTAAGATATTATAATGGCTTTGTAGAGCTACTTTATATATTATTTGTTTCATCATTTTATACATGCTAAGCACTGGAATGTAATATTAATATAAACTTTCTTTTAAAATCCAATTCTCTTCTGAAGAAAGACACTTGAAAGGCATTTTCACTGCAGTGGGATCCCCTATATTTATATAATATATATTTAGCCTAAGAATCTCTGTACCATTAATGCACAGTAGAATAAGCCAAGCTCCAGGGACAGAAGCACGGGGTTTAATTTGTATTAATATGCCAGAAAGCAGCAAAACAAAGCAAACAAAAAAATCACGTTTCACACAGCATGTTCTTGTTTAGTAGCACTTGAGTTCTACAAATTTAATAGATGTCACTTCATAATGAATGTTAATTTTATCCTGTTGAATTTCAGCTGAAAACTCTTCAGCACAGGTGACCTGAATTTAGCTTGATTCTGACTTTGTGAAGTGCCTAGCATAATCTCAACTATTTAAAAAAAATAATTTTTTAAATATACCAATTAGGATTTCTTTTGTTAGGAAAAGCACTGCTGTTCCTGAGAGTGAACTCTCTCCCTGTGCTAAAGAAAGCCTCTCTTTTTAAATACTGCTCATCATTTCAAAGCGTATCAAGTGCTTTCCATGGGGAGAAGGGAGACTTTCACTTTGAAAACTAATCTAATTCTAAAGATATGACAAGCAAAAACAAGTTTAAAGTTTGTTTTGAAGTTTAAAATAATCTCCTGGTCAGTCTCCAAAGATACAAGTAATTCCGACAAATCACTGAGCTGCATCTTTCACCAAAACCAGTTCCCTCTTTATGTTAGCAACATTGCTTTTGGGAAAATGACAACTTCGTTACTGATATGCATAATATCTTAAGAAACCAAAATCAAAGATTACTTTCCTCAGTGTCTACTTCTCACTAAAACCACTTTGCAAGTGTCAGAGCTATTCAAAAGTCCATTGTTCCCTTTTTCATGAGGAAACACATACAATAAGGAGCAACCCCATTCCAGTCCTGCCTCTTGCAAAGACTCTGTAAAACCCCTCCTTTGAACGTGACTGGATGGAGAGACATGGGAAGAGAGTGCAGCCTAATGGTCCCCAGTGAGGCAATCTTCCATCCCGCACTTAAGGCTGAATACATGTTTTCCTCTACTCAAAGCCGCTTGTTCCTACAGCATTTTTGCTTCTTCTCATTACCTGTTGGACACTGAACTGGAGCTGCCATTACCAAGCATCTGCAGTACATCAGGAGATTCATTTCATGAGTCAGTGGGTAAGTGAGTCCTATGATGCCCACCAGAAATCTCTGATAAGTCTACTGACAAGAATAACTCTGTGCTAGCCTGTGTCCATAAGTAACACTGAAGGATTATTGACTTAACCATGCAAACATGCCTTTGAGAAATGTTTTTTAAAGATTCTTACTAATTCTTTTAAAGATTCTTACAGTGGATTTTTAACTGTCCCTTCAGAACATCGAAAGGAACTTCTTGGCATAAAACACACGCACCTCACTAAGCTGTTGCTGAGATAGGAATTACACAGAAAAATGCAAGCAGCACATTCTCCACAGTAGTAGTATGCATTGAGAGAGAGTTTCCAAAGTAAAGCTGCTGGATTTGGAAAAAGCAACACTTGCTCAAAAACATCAATTCTGAACATGTACAACAGCAAAATTATAACAGAAGAATTTGGTACCATACAATTACCCTTTCTGCCCCCCTCTACACTTAGGAGTCTTACGAGGTCCTGACCACTGTAGCACTTACCCAGCCTTCTTCTGCAACAGCCTCACACCTGACTCCTTTAATTAAAACTGAAATAATATTACTCTTACAACTTTTTTCTTCCACAAGCTACTGAAGCAAGCAGCGTGATGCAAGCAATGCTCAACCCTTCTTTGTTCTCCAAACAGCAGCACTTCTCCTTCTACCCAGCAAAATGTCAGAGCACAGATGGGACACTCTCAAGGTCACTAAGGCTGGATGTGTGGGCCACGAGTGCAAGCAAGCAGAAGAGGAAGTTATGCTCTCTGCATGAAAGAGGAAAATAATTCCAGGTCCATGACATCTACTGTGGGTTAACACCCAGGAGGTTCAAGTCCCAGCCTGCAACAATAGCGCAGGGTAATACTCAAACTACTTTGGTAACAATACCAAGTTTTCACTTTGTAGAGTTCTCATTGCCATTTCCTGGAAAGAGCAGATAAAATCAGGCAGAGCTCATCAAATGTATAGGGGCACTACTAGAAATAAATAGGTAGGAAAAAAACCCCCCATCTTCTCTTTCAACAATCATTATGACAGCTGTTCCAACTATGTTTTGGGAGCAAGGAGAGAAGCCCTGCCAATATTCTACTGCAAGCTGCTAAAGCAGTTTTGCCCTGTTTTGCTCTTGGAGATCTCTGACATGCTGAGGCTCAATTTCCAGCTTGGTCTTTTCTCAAATGCCTTCTTCTCATGAGTGCCTGAGATTAGTGGCAGTTTTCTGACTAAGTGCTTTGAAGAAAGGTCATTACCTTTCTCTCTTATGGAAAAAGACCTGAAATGATTCCTAAACACGGACACTAGAGAAGCTCCTGATGAAGGCCATTAGAGGTATTAGTCAAACCTGTGAATTCATCTTTTCAGAGATCCTTCTTTAAAATGGTCATATGCAAAAACCTTTATTGTCCCAAGGACCTCTTCCTCAACATGCCCTTGGTTCTTTTCACTCTACAGATACAGGTTTAGCATGCACAGACAGTGAGTTCCAACCAAGCACCAGCATCTCCACCAACAAATTACCAGATTTAATCCTCACTGAAAGAAGAGCAGCATTACAACAGCACAAAATGGAGTGGTTTACTATTAAAAAGTGACTGTTGGTTGTCTTACCTGAACATATGCAGGCTGTTTTTCAAGAATCAAGTCTGCAACTTTCTTGGACACCTTAAAAAGAAGAATGTTACATGTGATACGAAGCAATCCCAATTAAGTAGGCCATACCTATACTAAAGATCTACAAGTTTGTGATCCTGTATCATTTAGTTCTGTACTTTTCAAATTTATTAATAAAGATGCCACAAGAAGATTAAAAAAAACCCCTAAGAATTACAATCAGCTTTCCTTAGGAGCAAGATAAGAAAAATGTTTACAGGTCCATCTAGGAATTAGTGGGCATTTTTAAATTAATCCCTCACCTCTCCGCTTGTTAAGCGATATGCTAGAACAGAAAACAGAAATAATATGGGACACTACAACTGTTTATATTCTGCTTATGCTACTGCTCGAGTACAAATTTAATCATGTACTACTGAGATCTAAGAAAGCCATAAGGACAGCTACCTTTCAGATAGATAATGCATCAAAGAAAATCTGCGTCAAAATGAACACTCACTCTGCACATTATACCCTTTCTTTAGCACACAGAACATGCATATTTTAAAATTTTCTCCATTGTTCCACAGTGAGTAGAATGCTACTGAGACTGCTCTCCGTCTTGAATTTAAAAATAGGCATTGCTACTTGATCAAAATAAAATTCAATAGTAAGTTGTGTAAATGCAAGCTTGAGAACAGTGTGTTTTGTTTTGTTTTTCAGCAGGGACTACAAATATTTAAGAAGAAACAGTTTCAAATGTGACAGAGAAATTATTGGTATTGCTTTATATTCTTCTTGGGGAACAATACTCCCAGAAATGGAAATGAAATAAAATAAAACTGGCTATGACAGTAAGCCAGCCCACAATGCACTACTGGGAATGAGAGATGCAGAGGTTTTTATGTATTTGACTGCTCAGTCAAACATAGCCCACAGCTGAGATCCTC
>NW_010164511.1:9334-13970 GCF_000695765.1 Mesitornis unicolor | reverse complement strand
CTGCAGTGAGCTTACAGTGGCTCCACCAGCTCAGTCCGCAGCCTCTGCAAGAGCCCCTGCACACAAATCGTTTTCAAAGTACTCCGATATCATCTGTTGGCAATCTGGACAAGGGACACATATCTAGCTGTGCTTTCCTTCTTCCATATTAAAAACCAGCCAGAATCACAAAACTACTTAAAACCTCTTAGTTGTTCTACAAATAATAAAGCTTTCTTCTGCAGGACAGCAAATGAACCACTCCAGGAGGATGGGGGCAGGAAAGGATCTTACCAGGCCAAAAGCTACACAAACTCACATGACATTGGGGCTTTAAAGAAGTTTTGTTCACTGCACAGCCTATATCCTGCAAAAGTTTCACCTCCCTTTTCCAACCTGTTCTTCCCGCTAGCCCTGCACCTGTAAAAACTTTAGGACACAAATACACCTGCTACTCATGCATTCTCCTACTACAAATCTAACGTTTTGATTCTTCACTATTTAAAGGATTCATCAAGCTGTACACATGAGTAAAAGATGTGTTTAATTTTTCATTTTTACACTTCTTTTTTTGTTTCGCAAGTTCTCCTTTACCCTTGTCTAATAACAACCTCATCACCATCAAGCATTAGCCACTTGATGACTTTTTTTCGTTTCCTGAACTTAGTCATACTACTTTTCTGAGCTTCCAAGCTATTCACTTTCTTTCTTTTGGATGAGCAATATTATCCCAGATCACTTACATTCATTTCCAAATTGTTCCACCCCTTTTGGGATCTTCCATACAATTGTGCTGATTTGTTTTTTAATTCTTAGCTTTTGCAATCCAGAACTGCAATTGCTAGCAATGAATGTGGCTGTAGCTATCAATGCATGCAAATAACAATGTTCTTTGCAGGGATCAAACAATTTTTTCCTTCCCAATCACATCAGGAAAAAGTATTCCATCTACTGAAGAAAAAAAGATACAGCTGAGAATATCAGCCTACTAACTTAAATGAAGCCAAACAGAGGTACAACTAGAAAGCTTCCTAATTCAAATTGTCTGATGATTAGACAAATTAAAGCTGTCACAATACACATATTAAAGAAGTCCTGAGTGTTTTGGAAACCATCCAATGGCATGGAAAACCGTAATGGGAAAACTGCAGAAAAGACAGAGATTATAGTGACCCCAAAAAACAAAGGCATGACCAACATCAGCAGTGAGAAGTGGGAAATCAAAGCTCTATCACTTATAATTCACACTCGTCTGAGTGCTTTGTGTTACAGAAACTTAGAAGTTGGAATTATCTCTAAACTACTATTGTAAATTCCTATGTCAGCTATAGATACAGGCACTGAAGTGAAAAAGGCAGTATTGATACTTTTTCAAAGCAGGAGTATTGTGTGATCTGCCAACAGACTTCTTGACACCTCTATCTAATAATCTATTCACAAGCAGCACTAAAATATTTTTAGGACTGAACTAACGATGTACAACATTCTGCAGTACTGCCTTCCACGAAGGACACTAATGTCCTTTAAGACAGACAGTAATCTAAATGACATATCACAAGATAAATGGACAATAATTGAGATAGGAGAAGAAAACATGCAGCTGTTTCTCATGCTCCACCTGGAAATATGACACAAGGACATAATATACAGCATACAAGAAAATTTAGCAACTTGCCACATGCCTAGGGAGGAAAACAAACCCAAGCATTAATTTCTTCCTACAGCAAAATCACATTTAGACCAGACTAAGGAAGACACAAGAAAGGCCCAATCCTGACTGGAGGGGATGGTGGGGGAAGAACTGGACACATGTTTCTTGTCAAAAGTTTTGGATAGTTTTTGTTTCAGTTTGTTTGGGTTTTGGCTTTTTTCCTAAAAGACAGACACATCTGGGCCATATTTCCTGGAAACCTCATGCTCAGTTCTCACCCCTGTTATTTGTTAGCTGCATGCACCTTCCAGTTCACACGTTGGAGCAGCAGCCATGCACAGAAACCAACTTCCCAACCTGCAGCCGGTTCCCACCATGCAGGCAGAATGGCCCAAGACCCTGATAACAGATATTAGGATTATCCAGCATATCTCAGTGAAGTTCCCTCTCAGCCTTGCAATTTCCTTGTAAAACTAGGTCACCACCAGATGTCCCCTTCAACTTTAAAAAATAAACAAACAAAAAACCCAACACAAAACCAAAAAGCAGCACTAACTTTCAACTTCTTTCCTTATTTCCTTGGTGGGAAACATGGAATATTCATTTGCTCACCTTCTCATTAATACTTAAACAAAATTTCATAGCTTTATCCTGTGAAAAGCAGTCTTGGGCAGAAGGAAATTGTTGTCTATGTATTGTTAAGAATCCAGTATTCTCCTTCTGTATACTTCATCCATTTAAAGACATTAATTAGGCTTATTACTGTTATTTTACTTACAAATACTCTCCAAATGCCAGTTAATACATTCATTCCCTATACCATATTATTCATCTTTAAAGAGCAATTGATCAATAATTTTAAAAGCCTGAAATGTAACAAGTACTCTTCAGAAGATGCAACTTCAATTTCTCTACGCAAATTATAGTTATTACTTATTGTTACATTTCACTTGTTTTATTAGGTAGTAACTCTGTACTGGCATTCACTACAAACCCCTTGTGGACAATTAACAAATTGGCAAATGAAAAATAAGATAAAATAGCCACTCTAAGGAAAGAATTTTTAAAACACTGTATGGTTTAGATTGCCAAAAACCCCTCAAAAAAAGAGATACTACCGCACTATCCAGTCCTGTGTTGAACCCTACTTTTCTAGCAATACATAGGAAAAGCTGAAAATTCAGAAAATCAACTTTCTAAAGAAATAGCTAGTGCATTTGCTCCTTGTTACAATACTTATCACCAAGATTTACTTCCATGATTCCATACGAGTATGATTTACTGCTGATTTTCTACTATAAAAACACAAAACATAATAATAAAAGAAAAAAATGCTTAATATCTAATGCATTTAAGAAATCAAATCTTTCTCAGTTACGCTTCTGGCTATGCTTATAGACTATACAACAAATTGCCTGAGGGTACAGAGGAAACAACTTCACTTACAGCAGCTTGCTGTTGTTTTAATTTGTCTCTGTATTCTTCCAGCTCTTGAAGACTAAGTACTGGAGGAAGCCTCTGCATGTAAACAACAAATTAAATTCAGTGAGAAATTAAAGGACATTAAACACACGTGAAGTATTAACTAACCAGTCAAACCCATTAAAGAAGCATTCTTACTGCTTCTGCAATCTAATTTGCAGAATTAATCAGTTATTTAAAATTATGGATATTGAAATAAATCAGTGTTAAAATACACAATATATTACCATAATCATGTCATATAATATCATTATTACCTCAAAGTCACCTTATTTTAAGCCATATATGTATATGCACAACCCCCCTAATCACTGAAATTATTGTATCTCAGTCATTTTGCTTAAAAAAAAAAAAAGCCAAAATATATTTTTTTTTTACCCCCCTCCAACTATTTTGGCTTTTTCATAATAATTTAAGTTATGAAGTACCTGTTAGCACAACTGATATTAATTCTACCACGGTAAAAAAAGAAACTCCATACCAACACTATATGCTAGAAGCTCCACAAAACCTCAAGATGAGGTGGGAGGGTACAGTTTTGCATTAATATAAGGTATAAGAAAAAAAAAGAAAAAATAGCCGATTGAAACAAGCATACCTTTGACCCTAATATTTTGTTATATTACTGTCTTTTCTTTTAAGAAGACAACTTACCTCTAACTCATACTTTACAATATCAAAGGAATCACTGGAAAAATAAACTTCTTCAATGCTGTTAATTATTTCTTGCTGAGCTTGAGGATCAGTTGGTTCTTCATATAGTTCTCTGAGATCCTCCTTCACAAAACAAAAAAAGGATTGCCATTATGTAATATCACATCATAACAAGAACAATGTTTTAGCAAAACTTTTTTTTTCAAAAGCCATTTACAATATTAGTACAAGAAGCAATGGCAAAAAAAACCAGAAAGATAAGTACGCTGTGACTTGTTCTTGCCATTACAAAGAGCAAGATAAATAAAACGTTTCAATGAACACAATTCAGATTTCAGTGTTACAGATCACTTAAACACTTCTTCATCAATACATTTATGGCACAAATGCATGTTGAGTCCACAGTCTTTTCCTCCTGAAATTCTCATCAAACTAAAAATAAATTGACAGGCTATTTCTCTAGAAGAAAAAAAAAAAAACCACAAAACCATAAAAAATAAAACCTGACTTTTTTGAACCAGAAGAACCATCTTCGTAAATATAAGGTAGACAGTATCACTACCAATGTATCTTTCTCTGCAATTCAGCCCTCGAATTCACTTTAATGACAGTCATGCCATTAAACACTTGAATTTTTTACAGACAAAACCAGAACAGATCTGCCTTGTTTGCACAAAATTGACAGATTTCAGATTTTTCTCCGACTATCAGGATGGTCTAAGCAGTGATGCGCTGTCAGCTTTCTGAAGGCTAACATTCAAGAGGTGAGCATCCCCTTCCTTGCTGTCATGATCTCCCCTGGAAGGTCTTCTCACCAACCCAGCTGCTTCCACTGGTTGCAACAAACCGAGGACTGAGCCTGTGCCTCCT
>NW_010164511.1:0-9303 GCF_000695765.1 Mesitornis unicolor | reverse complement strand
TCTTTCCCTCCTATACTGGACACTTCAACTCTCCTGAAGGCTGTTCCCATTGAAGGAATGAAAGTCCTTTATCAGAGACTCAAAACGGAATAGTGCCAGGACATTCTTTCACCACAAAAAAAAGATTAAACGGATCAAATTGCTCAATATTGGAATTTAACCCCAGTGAAGTGATCCAGCAGACTGAAGTGTCCCAATAAGACCCCAAGAGTCTCAACAATGCCAAGCTGTTGCAGTGAGGCAAGGTGCTGGTATTTTCATCACCAAGCACTCAAGGGCTAGAGGCATCAGATTTTAGATTAACTGACTAAACAACCGCTAACTTGCTTATTTTGAACATGACTTGAAATAAGGTCAACACGTACATATTACGAGCCAAAGCGACATTTTAAATACAAAGTAAGTCACTGTTTCTCTGTGCAATTAGAGACATCTAAGGGGTGACGAGTGAACAGTTTGTAAGGGCATCAGAAGGAGCCACTGCTCCTCTAAAATACCTATGGCAGGAAAAAGAAAAAAGATGAAAAGGGGGTTTAGCCAAAAGCAATGGCTCGGATACAGAGAAAACCCGACTTCAACCGGACTACGAGCAGGCAGAATCGAAGCCAAACGAGAGGGCGGCCGAGACTCCACCTCCCCGCTCTGCCCAGTGGCCCGGCCCGGCCCCGGCCTTGGCCCCCCCCGTGGTGCTCGGGCGCCGCCCGCTGGACCGCGGGCGAAGCCGCAGCTGGAAGGCGGCTTCGAGCCGAGACAGGGCCAAGGGCAACCAGGAGAAGAGTCATCGAGGAGCCACCTTCTTCCTCTCCCGTGAGGCCCTCAGACCTCCGCAGAGGGACTGTCTGAAAGCACTTAATGCGGTCGCTGCGAGATGGAGGAACCTGCCTGGCACTGGCACCACAGGGTGAATGCAAAAACCTACAGGAGGGTGCACAAGGGAAGGCATGGACAAAGGGAGCATGCCAACAGACATAAGAGAAATAAGGAACTCATACACATAAATAACAATATAACAACAGTAAATAACAGTAACAACACAAAATGATGCTATGCTTTAGATAAACTCTTAAAAATGGCTTTTGAGCACAGTCCCACTCTTAGCAAGCACATGTCTGCAATGCCACAAGCCACACCAGCACCTTGCTCAGATATGGCAGAGGCTGGGTTAGCTACGTGGTACTGACAGCTGATGGTACCCACACAAGTTTGCAGGGAGCCGGCAGGAAACAGCCTGCGGCACCACACCAGCACCGAAAAGATGGACAGAACTCCATGCAGGCAAACCCGTCCCTTCAGCTCCAGCCACACAATTCACCCAGCAGCAACACTTTTCCACCTCACATTTCAGCTTTACCATGGGCATGAGAAACAAGAGACACAGGCAGGTTATGAGATGAGAATGAAAGATTCTTGAAAAATAGCCCTGTGATAGTCTTTTTCAACATTTTAATTTATGGTTTTGAAGTTTCCATCACATGAGGGTGCATGGATTCGCAGAGGATGCACACATTCAGATTGAATGGCATACTACTCTTGCCATAATTTAATTTATAAAGCAATGACTCTATTATCTAACCATGTGTATTCCTGGCCTTTAAAACAATCAAACAAAAAATAACTTCCCTCTGGACTCCCTAACAAATGGCAGCTTCATGTTGTACATCCCTCTATAAATTAGCTTAACATCTTACAGTACACTGAGTTCTAGCTATATGAAACTAAAATTTAAAAATATCCAAGGGAGGCACAACAGGGTCAGCTTAATTTGTCTACCAAACCATTGCAAATGGAATAATCGAATTTGTCATCTGATGTTTGGCTACAATTTCCTGCATGGCTGTTTGTTACAGGAAAAAAGAAGAAAAACTAAACTCAAGAAGAAAAGTTTAGGATCATTTGAATTTCTAGACTATTGATATCTTGTCATACTGGTAAAATGATACGTCAAGGCCATAGGTCTATGGTGATTGACATCCCCTGAAGATGTATTGAGAAAGCCACCTTAGATAGATATTCTGGATTTAGACCCATGTGGTAATAAATTGGGGGGGTTGTTTTTAATATCAGAACTTCAATGCAACCTAATCAATGACCTTTTTGTCTTTGTAGAAGACCACAGCTTTCAGAAAAAAAATAAAGCTGACATTGTTATGAATAGGAAAATTAATAAGAAACCATTTTATCCTGTCTCAGAAAGATAGTACATCGCAGTGTTTCCTGCCAAAACACTACCTAGGAAAATATGTATTAAATGCACAGGGTTTTTCTTTATCTTGTTCATTGTTCTAGAAAAAACAATCTAGTGAGAACAACTCTCCAGGATAAACTTAAGCTCCCATATAAATTACACTATCTGCCAGCAGACTTTATGCCGTGATAAACTGCCACTCCCAATGCATCATGCTCCACTAGTTTCAAATAACTAACACGCTCAAGGCCAATCTATTCAGTCACCACTGAAGGAAACAAACGTCCTTGGTTAAGGTTTATTTGCTGATATTCATTTTTCCTCATCCCTTCAATTAGAGATCCAAAAAACTTTACTATAAACATACGAAGCCCATAGTTTGAGGGGCCTCAGAGAAGGACCGATTTAGCAATGCGGAGCTGGTACTCACACTCTTTGCAGAGGTAGAGAGAGAAGCTCTATTAAATCCCTCAAGGCACCTTTCCATCTCAATACTTCTCTAACTATTGCCACTTAAATATCTGCCTTTTAAAAAGTCAACATTGAAACATACTTGACAGTGAATTTTACATCAATTCAGTAATTCCAAGTGTTATTCTGAATAGGAAAGAAATCTATAAAAATTGGGACAGAGGGAATCATATGATGATAATTATGCATCAAGCTTCGCCATTACTAAACTGAATGAATTAGTGTTTGTGTCCAGACACATCGTCTTGCTTTCCTGTTCTATGGAAACAGAAGTTTACAGGTCTAGGAGCCTGTGAACTATATTTCAGAAGAGTCATCTCACTGCAGACTCATCTGAAATGCAGTTCAGCAAGTTTTAGCTGACTTACCCAGCTATTTCCCAGCACGTCACACCCCCACTCTCCCTGTATGCTATACTGCCTGTAACAGCAAAACCAACATTGCTCTGCTGAATGAAGCATTACTGGTAGAGAGTTGAAGCAAACACCTTCTGCATTGCAGTCACTATCTACTGAAAGACTTGGGAAGCAAAGACATTGAAAAGAGTTAACTGATACTACTCAGAGAGAAAAAGAACATCTGACAAGTTTCCAATCTAATCAGAAGCTGCTGCTCAGCAACAGCCTACACACCTCTACACAGAGAGCACCAGAGGCCAAGTTTGTGCAGTACTTAACTGGATACAGCCTCCCTCTCTTCATCATGAGCCAAAACCACACCAAGAAACATGCTGTCAATTTATTTCACTCCATTCTGAACTTAGATGACACCTATGTTAGAAGCTAATCGTAAACACCAGGATGAGGGCTCTGCTCAACAGATGCAATCAGCAGGTACATTGCAATATCCTACCACCATGAAATAACTAATGTATAAAGGCACTTTTTAATATATCTACACACACAACCTTTTAATTTTATCTAAATATATATTTTTATATTATGTATAACTGTATCTATAAACTCACCTCACAACTTCTTTTTCTTTTTTTTTGGTTGGTTTTTTTTTTCCCCCCAGCTAACCCACAGCTAGGGAAGACAATTCCACGGGGAAATCTGTGGTATTCCCTTATCTTTCACGTGAAATGCCCAGAACCTTCTTCTGGTCTTTCCTTCTTCAGTATGTATACAGAGTACTTATTAAAAAGCCCTCACTCAACCAAAACAAACATTACACAGTGAAAACAATTGTCCTCATGGAGAAAACAACCAAGCCTGATCCATAGAACAGATATTAGTCACACCACTGCTTAATGCACTCCTGAAAAGCACTCAGCTGCTGTTGGGAAAATAGAAACCCACACAGACTAAGCAAGCATCACTTTTATATCTATAGGAAAAGCATTAAAAATAAACTTTCCGTGTCGTTTACCACCATAAGCCACAAAGCCAACTAATATTTGTAAATTGCATGTGAGCTGATTATCAAGATAAACATAACCTAATTCAAAGTCAACTCATTATTAACCCCACACACTTCAAGCGTACAAATAACCTCTCACCCTTTTGTGACAGAATCTACTAACCAAACCTGTTACCAGCTTGGGAAACAACAAAGCTGACAGTAACAGAATTGTCTGAAAAGAATTACAGTTCCCTAGGGTGATCAAGGCGCACAGATGAAGCAAGGTATCTCAATCAAAAAATATAAGAAATCCCTCTGCAAACAACTTTCTCTTCTAGAAATCCTGCCTTGCAGTTCAGATTTGCCCTATCTACAGACTATGTCAAGATGCAAACTATTATACAGTTATATCTATTTTGTGTGACCAAGCTGGCAGTATGAGTCTGCATCACAACAGAAAGTAAAACAAGTTTGCTAGTGATTTGCCTTCATATGACAAAAGCAAACTGAATTTTTTTGAGACAGTTGCAGAACTTACTGGAGTAGTGGTTAACGCAAGTGCATACACTCAGAGGTATTCTGTAAAATAGCCAGGTACCAAATAATTTATTTGTTTAAAAATAAAAAGTTGATGAGCACAGTCATCACTTTAGCGAGCTTGCCAGCAAGCCACCAGTCAGCAAACCAACAACCTTCAGGTTATCAAGACCCAAAAAATTTTGCTGGCTTTCTCCTCAGGGGATGCAATGTCAACATACTTCTCTTCCTGTGCTCCGTATTTCCCATTTGGGCTCCAAACTAGTGTGACAGTCCCCCATTTCAAAAACATGGTTTTGTCCCTGGAGTTAGCATTATCTATTAATGGCTCGTGCTCTCCAGTAGTTCATGCTGGCTCCACAGCCTTTCACTCTGTACACCCCTCCATAGCTTTAACTCAGCTTTTGAAACTTGCAGTAACACTTGCCCTAAATCAATCCAGAGATACCACTTTGAATGCAGAAGTGTGACGATGAAAGTGCAGCATCATAACCATTCTATCATCAAAACAGTATCTGGTTTGCGAGCTGGAGACTTCTGTTATTCAAGGTATTAAAAAAAAAAGTTATTAAAATGTGGCAGCACAGAGCAACGTATGCTTTCAAATAGCAGTCTGCAACTGTATGAAGTTACATTTTTACTTGCTGCCCTTAAAAATCTGCATCTTTTCTTTAGTCATTACTTTTGCATTCAAAAGTGAATTCTCACTACCAAACTTGTCCATTATTATAAAATAATTACTGAGGGGCATCAGCTTATATTCACCAAAGCTGCTTGACCCTATAATTATAACCGAATTCTGATTTGTGACATCAGTACGTTGCCATAGCATTGAACATAGATTCCGTTCAAAACAAATACCAGTATTCAAAAGCCCAATGACTTTCTGTGCAGTATGGAAACCTAATTTCCTTGGTAGTTGCTCATACCACAGCCACAGACAATATCTTCCCATCCCCATCCCTGAAAACTCCTGTTTTCAAGAAAGGGTACCTGAATCCATGCTCACAGTGGCAGGAGACACATTACAGAGGCTCATTTGATGTCTCATCATTTGAAAAGTAAAATCCTACAATACAGGTTTTAGCAAAGTTAAGGAGGCATGACAATATAAATCCTTCCCCCAGAAGAAAAGGACTGGAAGTATAGATACCGTGACAAATGGATTGGAATCATAGCCAGGAGTTAAACTGATCAAAACACAGTAATTTTACTCAGGATATTTATGATCTAATATTTTCATTTAATCACAGTCATGCAACTTTATAAGAATTTCCCTTAATATACCTTGTTGAGAAGGAAAAAGTTAATGTAAGCAACTCAGAATTTTGAGAACTACTCACCTAAAATATTTTGGAAGGAAAAAAACACATATTAGAAGACTGAAAACTACAAAAGTCTTACTCTGTGGCACAGAAGATAATACTCTGATTTTATCAGCTTTAAAAAATTAGTGAGGTGACAAGTTATAATGTTGATGCGAGCTTGTCTTTTCAGGCACAGAATTCATAATTACGATGAGATTCTGTTTGCAGAACAGTTGCGGATAACATTTTCATGCTACAAATATTTGTCATAAATGTATTAAAAAGTTACAAATTATTGACAGGTATTTGTTTTCCTATTGTTATTGATATAAGGTATAGGCTTATCAGACACATAACATCTAACTATTAAAGAATGGAAATCCAGCCAAGACACCCTACATCTACTTTTACCTGGATACCTTTTACTTGGCAAAAAAGACAAGTTTGAAACTGGATGCTCAGTGGGTGGCAGGAATCTGCAATTTTGAAATCTCAGCTGTGGAGATGAGAGTTCTCTCAGCATCACTAAAACTGAATACTTTCACTCTTTGAAATCAGTATGTTGGCCACTGTTTAACAAAGTATTATGCACCTATTCAGAAACTGTTAGTTGATTTTTTAAACATACAGTAACGCTGATTTTCTGGTCTGCCTCAGCACAAGCAACATATTACACAGTATTTATATAGGGACAAAGAAACACAAGAGGCTTTGGTTTTTTTAAGGCATCCAAATTCAAGTGAGTAATTTAAATATCTCATTGGTTAAACGCAAAGCCCAAATTAGGAGAAAATAATAAACAACATCCAGAGTAAGTCTTGTGAATCATCTACTCAGATCAACAGGGTATAAGGAGCAGTCAAATATTGTGACAACTGTTCCCTCACACCCAAGTTATTCAGCATGATTTGTGAGACAAGAGTGAGCTGGCATCATTTAAATAGTGAGACCCAAAAAAAGCCAAAAAATATTATTATACTAAAGCGGTAACATTTAAAGTAGAACATGAAGTTAATTATGTATGCTTAAGATTAAAACCACAAAACTACAAAATATACTTACAGCACCAAAACCATGAAGAGTCTAAATATCAGGACTAGAACTATACAGGCTGCTCATATAGTGCCTACTTTGCAAAGTAAAAAAAGGAAAAAAAAGGCATTTTTCTTTTTCCTTATTTTTAAATCTTCATTCCAGCAGGAAACCTAGAAAATATTAAGATCAGCATCCAGTGGCAACCCTAAAGTTCCATGAAAGAAGTTTTAATGCAAGTTCATTCTGAGTCAGTGAACTGTTTTGCCCCACAGCTCTTAGTTCTTTTTTAAAAGATTTTTAGCAAGAAATAAAACTGTCAAAAAAACCAAGGACAAACCTGTTGTAAAAAAAATAAATAAAAAAGAAATAAACAGCTAAGTGTCACCTAACTAGAAAATGAAAAACTAAAAATTAAGGGGGTGGGAGTGGAGGGACTGTGTATCATACCTTACAAGGAATCCGAAAGGTTTCAATAGGACTGAGGTCATGAACACTCTCCTGAGGACTTCTCAGACCCTGTAAAAGAATTTTAACAGTCAGTTAAGATTGAGTACTTCATGTATCTTGCAAGCAAACTGCACAAGTCCTACGTGGTGTTGAACATACACCTACAAGTACTTTAACAAATTACACCAACATGAGGCTGGAAAGCTAAGACCTTATTCTATAAACATGTAAGCAAGATCATTGGTGTAGAAGTTATGATGCTCAAATATCTGAGCATTTCCAACTTTATGCTGCAATATGTACCTTTTCAGTCCAGTTCACTGACATTCCCTTTATAAAGTTCACTTATGTTCTCCTCTCAACTTCCAGATGTTATGTTAAATTTAAAAATGTACATGAGTCCAAAACCATAACATACTTCATTCCATTAACTTAATGGTTTAATGCAATCAAATAATTGAATTCAAGTTAAGTGCCACCTACTCTACAGCAAAATTATATTATTTTTGCTGGATGGCATCTCGTCTATTTACCATGTAACAGTATTAGGACTGATTTTCCTTATATCTAACTAAATCGTAAAAGATGCATAATCCATATTAGCTTCTTCATATAATTATTACTCTTTAAAACACATGTAGTCACATAAATAGAATATGCTTTAGTAGAATAAAGCTTTGTAGAGGCAACATCAATTAACCATTTGAGTATGTGTTTGCTGATATCCAATACACTCACAATTTTATGAAGCAACACCACAGAACACACTGCTTCATGCATTTTCTGCCAGCTCTCTAGGCAGAGGTGAATCTAAACCCTCAAGTTTCAGATGTGGTTCCAACTCTAGCTTCCCCTGAGACTTCAGGGTGTTCACAGGAGCCACGAGTTTCAGGCAGACTTCCCTCCTGCTCTTGCAGTTGATGTTAACAGTACTGTTTCCAAGCTCCTTTCAGGCCCTGGGTAACTACACTTTCTCTGAAACAAAAGGGCCTATGCAATCACTATGTGTGTTTATGATGAGAAAAGTTTGTATTTATCCTCTGAAACTGATGATGTGTTTTACAAGTTTGTCACTTACATGGGAACTACTACATTCTACAATTGTTTCAGCTTCCTAGGATGCAAAATCTCCTAATTTTGGTTTTGATTATCAGATTTCCTTGTGCATCATTTCAAAACATTCTCCCTCTCCAGCTACCACCACCAAAGGTGACTCAGCTCCACGCATCGGAAATTCAAGGTAACAACCAACCAAAGCAACTGCTGCAGCTTCTCATACTTCACATGAAATCTTCCACACATCCTTTCAAAAATCAGCAGTACTAGCAGCTTATCTTCAGAAGCAGTAACAACTTTCACTTATCAAATGCAAAATGGAACTTAATCCTTCGCAAAGGCTGAAAGTTGCCTAAGTCACATCATTTTCAGACAACAACATCTCCACACAGGCCAGGCTTCCCACAACTCCTCTTAATCAAGCTGAAAACTGATTCTTTAGCCCTATACTGAAGAGGGGCACAATATTATTTTGGAAATTCAGCATCCATGATGATCTCCAACACAGACTAGATCCACATAATCCTAGAGGCAACCGACACAAAGAAGTGGGCTGAGGCACATTCAGCACTCTAGCACATATTCAGCACGTCCCTACCCAAATACATCCCCGGCATCGCCACAGCCTTGCCTCTCTTCTGACCAAAAGCCTTTGTTATCAGACAAAGTCACGTTACAGTGCCACAGCCCAGTATCCCAAAATTAGACGTGAAAAATGGAAACTAATGCAGAACAGTCACGACATCTTTAACGCCAATTTGCCTGTTGTCACTCAAGCGACACGCTGGCACCTCAGCATGCTTCCATTTCTTGATTTAAAGAGAGAAAGAAAAGCTGGATGCATGCCTACCAAGAACTAACACATACCAAGACTTCCGTCTACCACAAGCAGGGCTGAGGGCGGCCCCGCGCCCCGGAGGC
>NW_010164510.1:9781-25939 GCF_000695765.1 Mesitornis unicolor | reverse complement strand
CTATATGATGTAATAAGTGTTGAGATTCAGAATGATAGGGCAAACCCCAATATATTACCCAAGATCTTAAGAAATGGGACATGCAGTTCTTAGTTCAGAAATTTTCTATATTATCCTTGGAAACTGCTAACCCTCTTTGTTTCAGTTTCCTTTTACTTTAATTTAATGAGTCATATTTTTCTTCCTTATCAATAGATAGTGAAGACAAAGTGGCTGGGACCTGAAGGGTTAACTTGTCATGAAAAGGTGAAATATGACTCATTCCTGCAACTTTGCCTTCTGTGCTGGGTCTTTCAGTGTTGTGTTCTTTAGTCTACCTTCATAGACAACAGAGGAAAACAGAGGTAACAGAGAAAAAGCTACTTCCAGAAAATGCTTGTTCCCATCCATCTCATATTCCTCTCCTGTGCCAAGGTGATTCAATCTATGGAATGTCCATTTTGTTCTGCCTCAGCTAGGAACAACCTAGATTTCTAAATAGCTTAAACTTCCAAATAGTTGAAATTGGAGGACATGATCACACACATGGTCCATATATTAAATGTACAGGCAAATAAACAGTTTTGAGAAGACCAATATTTATAAACTGTGATATACATAAACGTACTCACAAAATCACTGATATTCATTACCATCTGGGAATTTCCCATTACAGTTCTATTCTGAAGGCTTAAATTATGTGTCACCCTTAAGAACTATAAACTTACTTGTTCCACTGGCAATCCATAAAAGTGATATCTTAAGCCTAGAGGAGTTCAACTGTCTCTCTTGGGTTTTTTTAACTTTTTCAACAGTTAGGTTATTGAGCAGGCCATAAACTCAAGACCTCTGCCTGGAAGGCAGAAGCTCTCTGTTTGACCTGTGATTGCTTTGTTTTTGCCAGATGAGGTTGTGTGAGCAACATACAAATAAGTTAGATTTTTACCAGTAGGACACATTTGCTTGACTTCAACTTGCTTTGCAATTGCTGCAGCATACGCCTGGAAATTAAATAAACATTTTAGTTATCTTGTCATTCCTTACATACTGTTTCAGGTTGGTAAGAGAAAGTTTTGTGCTCCCTTCTAATCCAGAGTTCCTACAAAAGTTCTTTGGCAGATCTTGAAATATGTACATGTATGTATCTTTGTACATGTGCAACATGTATGTATTCTTTTTCACCATGATTCAGCTTCTGCATTTTTATACTGTTTATTGGAAGTTCATCTTCAGACTACTTCAATTTTCAGGTATTTTCCCTTTTGTAATCAAATCTTTCCTACACCCAAAATTAAAAGCTGCCTGGAAAACAAACAAAAAAGGATTAACCAATTTCTCAGCTTATAATAGTGTCCAGGAACTAATGTGAAGAGGTAAGCTATAACTACCACCAACCTCAATTACCATCAACTAGCACAAAATATATTCCACAAATCGTATAACCAGGGTAGAATGAATTATTCTCTGTTATTTATTGAGATCTAGAACAAATCTAAGAAATTACCTAATCCCTTACCAAGAACAGGATGATAAATCTTCTTGTGGGGACCGAGGAGCTTGCGTGATTTACTTTGGTAAAAACTCCAGGGCTTGTAAATCTTCAGTTATGGTCATTCACCAAGAACAGGATAAGCATGGTGATGCTTATGCAGTGACGTTGTTTATTATTTTGATCTTTCATTTTTCTTCCTTTTTCTACCCACTGATAGTAACAGCTACTTTTAGAAGCTAATCATCTACATTAATACATTTGACAATATGAAATGTAATTCTTTTATCTGCATGGCCATGTAAAGCACTCTGCTTTTCCCAGTCTTCCATCTTTGCAAGAAATGGAGAAAAATCGAGGCATTTAGATACTGTCAGCTATAGGTGTAATTTAGTTTCCATATGGTTAGAGCTGCCTCTATTGACAAAATTTTCTCCTTGTTTGTTATCAATTTATTCTCTTATCACTGTACCTATTGCTTTATCTTTACAGTTTGGAGCTGAGGTTGCATAACCTTTCTGCTGAAGGCAAAATGATAAATCCAGTCTTCTTTGTCTTCTCTTCAAGGGAGGAAAGTATCCTATATCTCAGAGAAGAGTTGTGTAATGGACCAAAACTCAATGGCTTACAGTGCCAGTGACACTGGAAAGTGACTGGAAAGTTTGAGCTCCAAATAATAGCTAAAAAACATTAGCACTGACAATTACATTTACATCTCTCTTCTAATTTCTTTTTGATGTGGTTTTTTTTGTCTGTTTGATTTTGTCTTATTGATATATTTGCTATATCAATTTGCTTCTTCAAGAGCTAAAAGGAAAGACACAAAATCCTGTGCTAATTTGCATTTTGTTCTTCTGTTTCAATCTCTGACCAGTACTCTGGATTGTCTCAGATAGCGTTAGGAAGCCCAGCAGGTTTAGGACACGGTTGGACTTGCAATGGAGATACAGATCTACAGCATCAGGCTTACCTTTTCCTAACATGCTACGTTTGGTAGGTCTCCTACACTAAAACCTACTGACCAAATTAGTGGGAAGTTACAGAGATATAAAATACTGCTACCCTAACAGTAATATACTGGATCTTATAATTTATATATTAGTCAAGATTAACTGTAGCAAACTGTAGAGATGAACTGAATTTTCTGTTCCATACTGGGAACTAGACTCCTCTTTGGATCTCTGTTTCCTCTCATCCATCTGTTTTCTCCTCTGGATTTCCCTGGGCCTTCAGAGAGGATGTACTGGGTCTCTACTGCAGTTCTTCATGCAAGCCAACATTCACTGATATTGTCCTAAAATTAGAAAGGGAGTCATATTAAATATTCTGAAAATGCAGGTATAAAACACACTTTATGAATAGTATAATGAATACTTTAAATTTACCTTCTTTACACCTAGCAGAAACCTCAGTGTGTTGATAGGTTTTATTTACTTTCCATGGAATCTCTTAGGTGTTTTCATCCACTAAATTTAGAAGTAAATATCTGAAAAAAATATTTGAAATTAAATTCACTACAATACTTTAAATTAAACCTCTCCCCTCTACACACACACTGCATTAACACAACTGTGTTACTTCCTTTAGACTGAAACTGAGAGCAGCTCCAGACAAGAAACCCCTGAATTAACTTTACCCTTGCACACAACTCCTTCTTCTGTATTCTAACTCATTACTGACTAATCAGCTCTCTGGCAGGACCTAGGGCATAAAAAGCATCAAAGTAACTTAAATCCATTTTTGTTCTCCTCTCACTTATATAAGGAACTATGAAAAACACAGTCCAGCCCATTGTGCTTTATGCCTCTTCATAACCAGGCCTCATCCAGTTTTCCTCTCACTAATGGCAGTAAAAGGGTCCTGACTAACTTGGGAAAAGTATGGCCTTAAATACTGATAGTTTCCTGAACACAGTTCCGATGGTACATACACTCAACCTTTGTTTTTCCTCGGATATTGGCCTAACCACCAAGAAAAGTACAAAAACTTCATTCACATTTCTTTTTATAGTAGCAGAAAGGGATATTATGTAACTTTGGAAATTTGATAAAGATTCAACTTCAGAGATTGGCTAGTTAACAGAAGCACTCTGGTTTCTCAAAAGAACTATGTGTCTTTGAAGCAATCATGGCTGAAGAGTCCCCCAGGGCTTGGAGTCCTCTTCTGTACTGCTGAAAGGATAATATTTAGAACAAAGACAATTAGCTATTCATCCCCTGCCCTGATTTATGTTGTACACATTGGATAACACTCACCCAGTAGCAGAAATTGTCAAAGCTTTGCCTATCTTTTAAGTACTGGGTAAGGATGGAAGGGGAAAAAGAAGCTTGAATGAATCACTGAATCTGATACAATGCCACTGCAAAGTAGTTATAAACACATTAATATTTTTCTCTGGAAATGGTCTTGACCTCAAGGTGTTCAAATCCTTAGCTTAGTATTGCTTTTGCCATGAATGAGAGCTATTTGGCTATGGAATCTGTTCTCTGAGGCACCACAGAGAGTGAGCACTGTATTTATGGTGTGACATGAAGCTTGTAGAAACTCCCAGAAATATACAGCTGGAAAAAGAGAGGATGTCAGAAGACAGGGAAGACTGGGTTTATCTCAGGTGAATAAGGAAATCCTGAGTCTGGAGGAAAACCATGTGGTTAAGATGTGTAGTAAGTCCGATAGCTAATTAGGGCAAGAAGAGAGAATTATTTGGTGGAATAGTTCTGGCTGAGATAAGAATGATGACTGGTCGAGTGACTTGTTCACATCATGTTTAATAATTTTGACACAGCTCAAAGAAAATATAGTCCTCTTTCCTCAGTTTTTAGTATTCTATTGGGCTCTGGGCCACCCAGTTTCACCACCCAACAAGTTGTCTGTAGGCAGCAACAGGGGGTACTGGAGGATTTATTCTCAGCAACAACACTCTTTTTTTTTTAGATAGGTCAGTGGTTCTCAAACTAGCTTTTCTTTGCCTCTCAGTGGGAGGCCATGGGACAGGACAAAGTAATAACGGTTTGGCTCCAATGACTCCCAGGAACTAAACCCCTTATCTGCTGCTTCTGCTTGTGCGGTCCATCTCTGTCTCTAATCAAAATCAGTTCTAGAGCAGATTCTTCCCCTTGACTCTAACTACCACTGCTTCTTGTGGGAACCTGCCTGGCAACGTGGCCTCTCCATCTTCTTCCCCCTAGTCTGAGAACTGTGATCTTAAGACAGGTTTTGCTGGGGTTTCTGTTTTGTTTGCTTTGCTTTGTTTTTTTTTCTTTTTTTTTTTTTTGTTAGTTTGTTTGGTTTTTTTTTTTAAATTTAATTGAAATTAATTATTCTTCTGAGGCTTACAACTTCTGCAAGGACTTTGGACTTGAGCTGGTGAAGCATTTCAGACTCTGCCTTGCTAGTATCTTCTTTATTTCTCCCTTCTCTCTTTGTCTTTTAACTTCTCCTCCCTCATCTTCATGATGTTGGAGTGACAACCTTGGAGGGTGGTCAATGAAAGGAATAAACCCTCTTCTATTCTCTCATTTCTCTGTTTTATCTCTACTACCTTTCTTTTAACACTAGAAGAAGCAATTAAGGTGTAATGATTTTCATCCATTTGCATGGATCCAGAGTTCTGAAAAGTACCACCATGTTGCTGAACGGCATCTCTATTTGCTGACAAATGTCTTATAGGCACATGAGTGGCTACAGCCCTTGCTGAAACTATCAGGTGTTCTAAAAACACATGGAAGTGGTCCCATTTTCTTGTTTTCTTTTCAGTTCCCTTTCCTCTGAATTACATGGTATGCTAACAGTTTTGTGGAATTTTCTCCACAAAATCAGAAATGAGTCAGTTACATTACTGAAAAGTCTTGAGGTGGTTTGGCCTCAAGTTGCACCAGGGGAGGTTTAGATTGGATATTAGTAAAAATTTCTTTACTGAAAGAGTGGTAAAACACTGGAACTGGCTGCCCAGGGAGGTGGTGGAGTCACCATCCCAGGTGGTGTTCAAGAAGCATGTGAATATGACACTTCAGGACATGGTTTAGTGGGCATGGTGGTGTTAGGTTGATCGTTGGACTTGATGATCTTAGAGGTCTCTTCCAACCTTAATGTTACTGTGGTTCTGTGAATTTGTGATATTAAGCTGGCCTGGCCAATAAGACATATAAGTATTTACAAACAAGTACACATTTTTACCTGAACACAGAATATCAATATTAGACATGAAATATTGAAATATTGACCTAGATTATTAATTTCTCCCCGCTATTAAGGCAGCAGCTTAATTCATAGGATGATGACCAGACCTTTATACTTTTAGTCAGTGATCATATTTTCTTGCATATATTCATAAATACACATTAGACTTCATGAGCTAATAAATAATATTAGGTAAACAATAAATTTAGAATTATTTTTCTGCTCCTTTACTATGCATATGTTTTCAGTCTACAGATGACAGATGAAAACCTTCAGATTTCATCACAAAGCAAATGACTAAAATGCAGATGAACATATTTAAGGACATTTTGAAATTTTTTGTGTTTCAGATATCAAATTTTCCTATATCACAGAAAGTCATTCCAACAGTATTAAAGGAACTTTGTTTGGGGGTGGAGGTTATGGCTTAGTTGGTATCTTACCCAAGAGGTAAAGTGGAAAAGTCCTTTTGGAATTAAATGGAACTTTTTACAAAAGGTTTATGAAAGGTTTAAAAGGACAACTTAAAGAGAAAGGGGAGAATCTTATCAAAGAGAATATATTCTTTAGTCTGTCTTGAAAAACAAAATTATCAGCAAGTTAAACTGGGCAATCGCAGGGAACCCTGCCTGTGACTGTGCTGAACTCAGCAAAGTAATTCTGTTAGATGAATCCTCCACTTAGTTGAGTATTACTTTGTTCCATGTAATTGAAAGTGTGGTGGGTTGACCTTGACTGCCTGCTAGACCCCCACCCAAACACTCTCTCAATCCACCTCCTCAACAGGACGGGGGAGAATGGAAGACAGAAAAGCTTATGGTTTGAGATAAAGATGGTTTAATAACAAAAGCAAAAGATATGCTTGAAAACAAAGCAAAAAGGTATTTATTTGCTACTTCCCATTAGCAGGTAGATGTCCAGCCACTTCCTGGAAAGCCGGGCTTCTTTATGCTTGAGAAGATAAATTTCATCACCACAAATGCACCTGCATCCTCCTCTTTCCTTGAACTTTTTTTTCTGAGCATAATATCATATGCTATGGAGCAACCTATTGGTCACTTTAGGCGAGTTGCCCCAGCTATGCCCCCTCTCAGTCTCTTGCCCACCACCAGTGTACTGGCCTTGGTGGGAGGTGGAGAGGAGAAGACTTTGGTGCTGTGTTTCGACACCGTTTTAGCCACAAATGCAAAGCATAGTACCACAGAAGCTGCTGTGAAGAAAGTTAACGTTATCCTAATCAGACCCTGTACAGGCAGAAATTAAACTTGTCCATCACCAAATAATCACAAGTTTGAAAATATCAGCTGTAGATTATAAAGTACTGTCAAGAAGTACAGACAACTGAAAAGTGCTGTAGCATAAATTTTGTAAAGTGTAAGGAAATAAACATGATCCTGCAAAATATGAGATGTGCAAACATTGTCATGTAATTCCCTGATGGGCTTTCTGACATAACTGAGTAAAGCTCTTATAGACATTGGCTTGCCTACTACAGTGCCTGGCCAGAAAGCCTTCACATATGGAGAAGGATGATGAACGAGAATTCTGTAGAAGAGGAATATTCTCTGGCATTATTTAGCTGATGTTACTAAGCAAGATTGGCTTCAGCACTTGATATGGACCAAGTAAACTTTCAAAGTGAAACTCTCTTCTGTTGGCTTTGCTCCAGTAAAAACTAGAACTGGCTGAACCAGAAGACAGCATTTGAATGCTCGTGTTTGTATTCTGAAACAGATCAAATCACCTTGCTTCTGAAAGTATTTCTCAGTTGCCACTGATCTTTCTGAAGGTAGAGAGTTCCCATTTCATGAAAAGGGTATTTAGTTAAAATTCATATGTTGAACAATATTCCCTGAAATTGAAATACTAGCAAGTGCAGTAAAACTGAAGCACTGAAGTCACTACATAGTAATGATAACAACAAAAGGGCATCAGCATGTTAGCTCTATTTAAACTCTTAAACATGTGAAATATAGATGAATTTCTCATCTATTTAATGTGAGTAGATGAAGGAAGAATGCCCTATTAGCCAAATTCTTAAATTTATCCACAAAGTCTTGCTGTATCTTTAAACAGCATAATGTTTTTATGCTGACCTTTCCAGAAGAAACTACTGGAAGATATTGGAGATGGTAAACTTCATTGTGAATGCTGAAGTATTGAGACACTTCCATAGACTTTGCTTTAAGAGTACTCTTTTGGGTTGAAAATTCTTACCAGCCATAAAAATAACCAAACCCCAAGTCCACTTCCTGTGTCTAATATTGCACAAATGCACTGTCAGTCTTCATAATCAGTACTGGGATTTTGGCATTTTCTACATGACTAAATCAAACTCATTAGAATACTACCAACTTTAAACCTTTGTAGACAAAAGGAGGAAATGCCTAATACAGACGCACTTAACCTAGTTTAACCCTCATTCAGCTTGTGGGTATAAATATTTTTTAATCACTGTAAATACTCTTTCTTTGTGTGTGTCATTGTTTTAAATATGTTGGAAACAAAACCCATTTAAACCAATCCAACACTTCAAACATTGACCAGGCTTTAATCACACTCTCAAACATTGTCAAGCTAGGACTTTAAATTCTAAGAGCATGTGCCTGTGGAAACACTAAAGATCTTGCCAGTGGAAATAGGCTACCTGATCTCACATTAAATAGGAAATAAAAATCTTCATGGAAAGATCATGACTATCCTGAAAGTCTAACAAACTGAGGTACTTGTTTATTGGTTAGGAGAAAACTTTCTAGGTCTGTAAGTGCTATTAGCCCAAGTTAATAAGTCATTACATTAATTCCATCTCATGTAATACTTCTAGACTTAGGTTAATTGAGGTTTACTAGCACTTTTAAACTTTATATAATATATATTAATGAAATATTGTAGTGTTTATGGCTGAAGGTAGATGTATAAAAGTACAAGCTTTGGTTGGAATTATAACTAGAAATGCATGCTTGATCAGGAAGAGGAAAATAAAGAAAAACGCAGTTCTTTTGTTACAGTCTATAATTTTTTATCTTACCAGTATCATATCTATATAAATTACAAAGAACTGTGCTTCATATGTAATCTAAACTTGGCCAATGTCTAGTCTGATGGCTTAATTCAAATAAACATTCTGTGTAAATCCTATCTGCCAAGAAAGCATTCGTAAAAGCTTTATACCCATATAAATATTCATCCCAGACCTTATAATTTAACTCATGCACAGATAAATCATTGTTTGGGAGTAGAAGACAGGAATTGTTAATCCAAACCAGTCATTTTTTACCATTAGTCTAGTTAGTTCAGTTCTGAAAGGAATCTTCTATAAGTCAAATGAAAACAGACTTGTAGGGAAGAATAATTTTCTTTCTTTGATGTAATAAAAGAAAAATCTATGTTTACTAGATGTTATTCAGAGGTCTAATACAATGGATCTTCTGAGTAAATCCAGGAAATATTGCTCTGGATGAAAAACTACCAACTTTCTAATAATAACTTGTCTGACTATTCTGAGACTTTGCATTCAAGCTCTGGATCTTACACTGAACTGATACCACTATCATTATATTCATTAGTATTGTGGATACCTATCTGTTCCCGGTAAATTTAAATTATTCATGCAGAGTGGCAGTAAGCATATGATAGAACTTACAAAATCTAGACATCAAAATCTAGACATCAAAATCTGTGGCTGGTCACCCAAGACTCTCTCTGCAGACAGCAGAGTTAGTTAGCGGAAGTCTGTTTCATCACATCTTAAAACAGACATCAAAAATAGGTCAAGTGTATCACACCCTGGAAGTGCTTATTTCTGTCTATTGACATTTGCAAACTCAGCTATTGATGTCTGCTGCAGAAATCCTAGCACAAGTGTTTATACTTTCATTGTCAGATGTGATTAGGAACTTGCACATAGCACTAAAGTGATTGAAGAAACATTCCTGAAGCCTCTACTTCAAATCTGTCCAGCTATTGAAGAGCTCTATTTATTTCCCAACAGGAATTTTTAAAGAATCGGTTCAAGGCTGTAATGATAATTTTGTTTTCTCTGACTAGGGATTCCAGTTGCACACGCAGGGGCACAGGTTTATGTCTGCTGATTACAAACTTAATGAGTAGGCAATGATGCCTGACATGACTACTAATGGGGAAGTTCACATTTAATCAGTAGTGGACTCAGCAATGAAAGAAATGTTAAGTGATGTCAAGTATTCTGCCTGATGCAGTCATGAAAAAAATCAAGCAAGAGTAGGGCTCAAAGAGGTCTCAAAGTACTAAAAGAGGAAAATTACACTTAGAAGTTTTAAATTGAAGAGAGACAGTGTTGGTCAGAGAGGGAAAAGAAACTATTTGTAGTACAGAACACACTTAGGGTGCATGAAGAGAAATCTCAAGTGAGAGAAGGCCAAGTGGTTCTTTCTGGCCATTGCAGAGTTGGTAATTGACAGCTCTTGGATTAAAACCACAAGTTTTGGTACATTTGATCTAAAGATAACCCTTAATCTTGGAAGAAGGTTCATGAATGTATCTGAGAACACTTATCTTACATCATAAAAACAATATGCATTTTTAAGTGATAACACATTCGTTTCTGTAAAGCAGGGGAGAAAGGTGTGGAAAAAGGACTCATTTCCAAATGTGATAAGAAAATAAGGTAATGTTTAGTTTAGAAGGTGTGTCTGGCAGCAAACTTAAATTTATATAACCAAAAGCCTTGGAAAACATGAAAAAAAAAGAAACCTTAATAAAAATAGAATACTATCATTCTGAGGTATAATTTACCTCTGTTAAGGAAGTAATACACATCATGTCTTGTTTTGAGCAAATCCTATGGATGTAGAAGATGCAACCTTTTATATCCAGTAGCAATTAAACTACTGTCCATTTTCAGGTGTTTAACACAGGTTAAGGAAAAGATGACATTTATTCAACTACATGATAAAGAAATAAAGACAAAAATGAAAATACATATGTGTAGTTCATCCAATATTCAAATAATAGTATCAGGTTATGATATAAAAGATTGAATTATCATAGTTCAGCTGTCTGCCACTTAAATTGTTTTCTGGACAATAATGGATATTATTAACCCACTCTAAATTGTGAAATTATAAATTAGTTATGAAGATCTCTAAACTGATTTGCATTGCCTCACATCTGAAACAGGATAAGCACAAGTATGTAGACATTATTATGAATGTGTAATAACTTAATCTCCCTAAATCTTAATTAGGCTGTGTACTCAAGTCATTGAGCAATTAGATCGATGTGTATCCAGATGCATACAGAAGTATGGAGGATTTCTTCCAGGAGGATGGAAAAATTAATCTTTATTACCCCCAGCAACAACTTTCTAAACTAGTTAGGACAATTTTCCCATTCCAAATCAACATTATTTTTGAGGATGGGAACAAAGAAAACTCACATAGACAAAAGGCAGACAGTCCAGTTTCTGGGAAGTCATATTTTCCTACTAAAACAGATTTAGTCAAATCAGATCAAAGACACACACTTAAAAAGTGTTACATGATCAGAAATTTCTGGTTTTTTTTTCCCCTTGTTCACAAAGCCCTGATGTTCAGGGAACCATGTCTTGGAAGTTTCAGTAAAACTGGTAGTGTTGTGATTGGTCAGACTGAGTATTTCACTGAACAGTTGCATCTTTCTTCAAGGAAGACCATCCCTGAAGACAGTGAAATCATGAAAGATCATCAAAGGCTGAGTAAATGAAAACTCTGTGTGTGTAAACAGAGCTTCAGGGCCACCAAACTCCTCACTGTAAATCTAAGACTTTAGCCCAGCTACAGGTCTTGGACTTTACAGATTCAGGGATTATAGCCTACCAGATGAGTGCCTTTTCCAAGGGAGGGCATGGAACCTGTGGCTTGCCTGTTTTTTACAGGGAGAGGGACCCTAGGGAAAAATCCACTTAACCTTTTCCTGGATTTAGAGAAATGGTCATTGAACTGGAAACGCTTAGGAAGAATGTGAGTTTAATAAACCATTCCTGAATTAATGCTGCTAATTGAATTTTCTAACAAGTTCTGAAGAAAAACCCGAAATACTTCTGTTTCTGGACCTTTTAAATCATAGTGACCGAAAGGAAAATAAATTTATAAATTTATTTCCAATATAAATTAACCTGTTTTACTGTAGACAATAGGGTCTACTTAGAAAGAGAAATGAGAATAGCTTTTGATTGTTCAACAGCCAACAGACTTATCTGCTCTTAGCAGAGTGACTTTGGTGTTGACACACTACTCCTAAATGCAAAGGAAAAAGTGATTTCTTTCAAGAAAATTCAGTTGTTGGTGTTGAGGATTCATGAATGATGAGAGTTTACTAAGGAAACATATTAGCTTCCTATGTGCAATTACCATCATGCTATGTTTTTTTCCTTTAAAGCTATTGCGATTAACCATGAGCCTGCTTGGCAACCTATAGAAGGATTTACAATAATAGATGCAATATGTTACAGTTACAAAATCTGCAGTGATTATTTCATAATTCAGAACTGCGGAGGCGTTGAATCCATACCTGAATCATTAACAACCTAAAAGTGTATAAACAGCTTCAGTGTCAAGGAGTCTCTTTTTCCACAAAGATTCATCATAGTATTAAAATTTACACCTGATGCTGCAGGGTATGTACGTTAACAGCTGAATTGGAATCAATTATGTTCTAAATAGAGTTCATTCTATTAGAATGACTTGTCAGAATTAATTTCACTTTGTATTCTTTCCATAGAGCTCAATGAATGTAACAAATGGACTAAATGAATGTATTAAATGAAATCTGATTTTTCTATGTTTTAAACATAGATCTGAGTGCAAATAAATGATTCTAATAAATGTGCAGATATATTTTCCATAATGCAATGACATTTTACATAACTATCAGCTGCTGATGTTTTAAGAAACTGTATTTTTAAAGGTCAGACTACATGTGCTCATGGAATATATCTGGCACCCTGAGAGAAAGCCTGTCTCACTAAACAAGTTATTTTTCTGTGAGTTATCTGACGAGTGACCCTTATCCCTGCAGAGCTCTCATCTAAACCTTTAAAAAATGTAAGAAAATCTCATTATGATCACAACATGGTCCTAGATGTTTTGTAAAGCCAACAACTCTTCCAGCCAACTTAATATTCCAGCCCTGAGAGGGACTCCTCCCCGTGTTTTGGGAGCCTTACAAGTTGTTTCTGAAATTCCAATATAATCACCAGTTTTATGCAAGAAATCCCATGGAAGAGGCCTGATTGGAATGCGTGCATTTTAGAAAACTGTATAACTTTTTTAAGACTTCATTTTGGTAGTTCTGTTTAGTGGAATTGACTCAAACCTCAACCTTACAAGGATGGAAATACTTTCCTTCCCAAACTGTCAAAACATGGTCACTTGTTCAAATTCAGAAACGACATATTCATATTCTTTTCCATGCTGCCTCTCATGCCTCATCCACAAAGCCATCTCTTTGACTTTCATATCATTCCTTAAAATTGTTCCCTGGGCTGCTTATGAATAAATAAGTTAACATCAAGCTAAGACCCTTGACCACTATTATTGATCATCAGATTGACCAATATTATCTCATTTCCTTAGAAGCTCTTGGCTTCTTATGTACATTTGTTTTACCCACAAGTTTATTTTTCAGTCTTTGGTGATGTGTGTTCAAGAGCCAGTGTGCTTGCTTTCTTCATACAATGTAGACAACATTGCATTTTCAAAAAATAAACTTGGAATGGCTTTTAGGTCAAGATTAATATACTTACATGAAAAGCACTTGCATGTGAGAGAGGTATTTAATTTCCTTTATTATTTAGTAATGATATAGTCAACACCATCAATGGAATACTGAGCAGTTCAATTCACCTCTAAAGAGAAATAAAGTTCAGTTCAGTATCCTAGACTTAGGCATTTAAAGCCATTTGAGGTGCTTATAGAGTATTCAAGATAAACAGATAGAACTGGCAGGGATGACACACTACCAATGAACTTCTGAAGAAACACTTCAGCCCATTTCAAATTACACTGCAGATCTAAATAGCATCCTTGGGAACTCTGAGCTCCTGAACACAAGTCATTAATATGTTAGAGCAGATATTTCTGTGGATGCTCTTGCTGTTCCTCTGAATATCCTCCTAGTTAAACTACTGACCCCATGTACAGATAAAAGATACCAGCAGGGCAACTTGCCTGCATCTTTCCTTCCAGAAGAGAACATTTTCTGGAAGGCCACTAAGGAAGACTTTGATCCAGCTGGTGGTTAAACTGGTACTGATCTAGTAATTGCTCCTTTAAAACACACTTGCTACAGTACTGTAGTCTAAATTTAACATAGTGAGTGTTTTTGTTCAAAGGCCCTGCTAGTCAACAATTTCCAGTGCTGGAAAATATTATAAAGATGACTGGGAACAGCAGCCTGTCTGTTTTTTTCCAATAGCATTAGAAATTACCAGCTCTGAAATGAGACCCAGGCTCCTGGTTAGCCTGGAAATGAAATAAGAACCACCTATTTCTCCAATACAGATCTTGAATTAATTCTGGCTTCTGGTTGGAAACATAATTTATTTTCCTTTAGTTTTTATGTTCTTGAAAGGTTTTATGATTAAAAGTGGGAGGTGATGTGACAGGAGAATGCCAACTTTGTGCTGCTTGTTTCCTGAGAACAAGAAGGCTGGTTCTCTGATGGAGGCCTCATAGGAAAAGGTCTGTAGGTTTGAGAGAAGAGAGAGGGAGAATGAGAAAGGGAGAGGGGAGAAGCGAGGGAGAAAGAGGGAGATTAGAAACTGAAAACAGAGAGCTATTAAGTGAAGATTACACAGTTGTTGGATTGCGGGTTCCAGGATTTTGTTATTGCTGAGCTTATGTCCTAGAGCACTGGGTACAGCCAGCACACTACGGAAGGAGCAAGTTTGGAAAGACAAGTAGAGGCAGAAATACTCTCCGGTTTAACCTCACAGCAGATTGTCTGGGCTGCCCATTGCATGTCCATTTTACATTGGACGTGGGACAAGTTTGGAGACAGTCTTGAGCACAGACTAGGGGTGAACTCAAAAGCCTCAGGTATTTAAAGCAAAAAGGAGTGGTAAGAGGTTATGAAAGATGTTGAAGAGTGTCTGACTTACAGACCTTGGCTTCGCTATAGAGGCACATAGGTATACAGCTGGCTTGTCTTCAATGACTGGCACTGATTGAAGTGCTTTTGCTGTGTGTTGATAATCAATGTTCTTCAGAAATGAAGGTGGCAATATTTCAGTGAAAGCTTATCAGATCCATCTTTATATAAATTGCTGCAGTTACCTATCTCAGAGGCATTAATTAAATTTTAATATTTGCATAATTGCAGACAAACACATTTAATGAATAAGAAACTTTGAAGTATTCTAAAAAATATATATATAAAAATACTTAAAAAGACAAAAAAAACCCAAAATCCCTGTATGGGAAGTATTTCATTTTAGTTTATTCCAGCCTTGCCTGGAGAAAAAAGATAATATTTTATTTTAGGTACATGTTTTAAGAATAAATCTCTGTTCAGGACAGCACTGGAGTTGCTGCTTAATTTCCATTGGCACCTGTGGGACCTAAGCACATGATTCATATTATACAGATGTTTAAGTGCTGCTCTGAATAGGACTGTGACACAGTGACCCAGTCCCAAATCTATATTGATGTATTATATGCAGTCTTTGTAATATGCCAGTAAACCGGAAATAAAATGGCTGTTTGTGCCAAAAAAACCTCATGATATGTAGCTTACAGAATGGTAACTTGTAGGTTTACTACTGTAATTCATTTTTATCACTGCAATTCAGCTGATTTTCTGAAAGAAAAGTCAAGAAGGATAGAAGAATCAGCATTCCATGATTCCTCTGTACCTAAAGAGATTTATTCCCAAATAAGCTTAAGAGCGTTCATTTTGCACTCTGAGAGACAGCAAGCAGCTAGAAGAAAGGCCATGCTATTCCCAGGGTTCTCAAACAGTAGAGAAATAAAAGGATTTCTAAGACATGGGTTGAAACTTTATCAACATTCAGCAGAGAATCCTCAAATGTAACTGGAAAGTAGCAATACTCTACTCAAGAAAAATAACTTCATTCAGCAGCTCCTGAGTTCACTAGTTGAGAAATACCCTCCCACGCGACAGATAGGATAAGAGATATTTTAAGATTCTTTCCTTATTTATATAAATTTCCTTTGTAGGTATGTCAAATTTTATAATTTAGAACCTTACCTTTGCTTAGTTGGAGAGGAACTTGTCTTCACATTAAGTCCAGAATTCAAACTAATTAGATAAGTCTGCGGTAGAATATGACACATGTTCAAACAAAAAATCCAAATAAACCAGTGTTGTTAGTAAGTTTGTTGCAGGGTCTATAGTCTGAGAGGAATTAGGAGATCAAAAGATATTGTATGCTTCTTGCTAAATTCCGTTCTTGGTTTAGGGTCTGAAAGAAATAGGAATTGCTCCTGAATGGTGTTATGTAGTTCATAACTTTGAATTACACTGTCTCAGGG
>NW_010164510.1:0-9750 GCF_000695765.1 Mesitornis unicolor | reverse complement strand
GAACCGCTCCTTGTATTGAAAAGCACTGAAGCTGGAAGACTAGAATGGAAATAAAGGCAGATATTTGGAGCTGGAGAAATGTTGATAGGTAGGCGAAGATGTGCAGGAGATGAATTCAACATGGTGAAGTCCATCTTGTAAAAATGGATGCTGGGTCTGGAGGAATTCAGAATATGAATGAACTCTGGTTGGACAACCACAGAGCAGGAGTGTGACTTGAATGTGAGGATGCCACATGGAACACATTTGTCATGTTAGACGGTGGCACATGGAGCACATACCATAGAGTAAGAAATTTCTATAATTGTGATGAAAAAAAATCTCACAGTCAGGTATCATTGCTGTAGACCCTTCACTTAAGTGCAAAGAGAAAAGAAGCAATTTTTTACCATGCAGGTTTGCATCTGAGAAGACTTTTTTGCTTAAGTGGATTCAGGGTGCTCAGAGACTTCCAGAGGATCAGACTATCTCATCAATGCAGTTTTATAGAATTCCTGCAATTACCTTAAGAAGTCAGTAAAAATGACTCTGTGTGATAGAAGTAAACTAGTCTGTTACATTCACTCCAAAGGCTACAGTCCTGAAGAGCTATGACAGTAGTGACAAATCAGAATTACTTCTTATCACCTCCTCACAGATAATGGATGGATGGTTGGGTGGAGAATGGATTGAGAGAAGGACTTGGGAGTGCTGACTGCTGAGAAGCTCAACATGAGCAGGTAACATGTGCTTGCAGCTCAGAAAGCAAGCAGTTTCCTAGGCTGCATGAAAAGAAGTGTGACCAGTAAATAGAGGGAGTTGATTCTCCCCCTCTCCTCTGCTCCTATGAGACACTGGGACAGGTTTCCCAGAGAGGTTGTGGATGCCCCCTCCCTGAAAATATTCAAGGCCAGGTTTGATGGGGCTTGAGCAACCTGATTCAGTAGTAGGTGTCCCTGCCCATGGCAGGGGCTTGGACTAGTTTATTTTCAAGGTCCCTTCCAACCTGAATGATTCTATGATTCTATGATGGGCAATATCCTTTAAAAAGTGGTCCACAACTATTTTCATGAAAATAAATTAATCAAAAACTGTGAAAAAATATTGCAAAGGTCTGGAAAGCATTACCAAGAAAACTGGCTGTGTCATGGAGTACTGGGGGCCAACTGCTTCTTATGGGAAGGAAGAGACTAGGAGGCTCCTTAGGGTGGCAGGACAGAACATCTCAGCCAGGGCCAGTGTCCCTCAGTCAGGCACTGGTCAGGCTGGAGGGCAGCTGTGGCAGCCTCAGTCCTGGGCACCAGACACCTCCATGGGGGTAGGGACAGGATGAGGTCATTCTGGGACACTGGCCTGTAGTGGGGGTCAGGATCCAAATCAGGGAGGAGGATCAGTCAGCCTCAGCTTTGGATGGCCATGCAAGGCAGTGGATATGGAGCAATCTGTTATTGATGTCTGATTCCCAGGAAGCCATGTGAATACTGTGATATGTAGCCATGGCAACACATGTACTCAGAAACAAAAATGCTGCAACTGAGAATTTCTAATTTTAAGTCTTGAAAAGTAATTTTAAAATACAGTTTAAACTACTCTGTTTAAACTGATTTTCATAGTTTAATTATTTGAACCTTAATTTTGGTACAATGACTTAATGCAATCCAACTGATGAAAGACACGAATGACTATTTCTCATGTTGTTGCCAGATAGTCAGTGCTCACAAAGCATTAATACTCTTTTACATTTTCTAAAAGGTCTACATCATATAATTGATCTGACTTGTCTGATATTTGAAATAATTGTTTTTTATTCATGGAAACTGGTTCTATTTTATGTTGTTAAGATGGACCTGCAGGTAAACTGTCTAAGTTCTCATATCTTCATTAAAGTTATACCAAAGATTCACAAATGGGGGAAGTGGGCTTGATCTTGCTCAGTCTAGCCTCAAGACATGGCCTTGGTGGTCATTTCTGTCTTTCCTTGCTTCCTACTCAGAAGACAACTGCTTCAAATTGCTGGGATTGTATAGGTCTGAAATGATCATCCACTTCTCTTTATTATCCACAAAATAATAAACAAAGTTTCAAACACACATTTAACTGCACTTAAAGTCCAATGTATTAAAATATTTCCCATAAAAGACTTCTTGAGTAAAACCTGTTCTATCATTCAAGCATGTCAAATCCACAGTTTGTATGTTCTGCTTTCCCATAAAAGCAATGGTAAGAAATATTAAAGCAGAATACAAGAATTGTCTTAAAAAAACCCACAAAAAATTCTAGTTTTATTGCAGTTATAATATGTTTGAGTATCTAGCACATCACTAGTGTGTTGCTTTGTGAATCAAGAAGCATTTTCATTTCTAGATATTCTTTCAGAATTTCTAATCAACATGAATGATTTTGTCCTTTTTTAATTTACCTTGCCTTTTTACTTTTACCTTTAATTGTGGCAAAGATCCTATTTACACTGCTGTGGCACAGAGCAAAATTCTAAATACTGCAGGAGAAATAGGTTGCGAATGTCCATGATGTCTGATATTCAATACAACATTCTATAGGTTGTCTGGTACAATGTGATATTGAAGATACCTTCCATAAATAAAAAGGCACATCATAGCCATCATCTCAGTGTATTTCCTTGCAAATGTAAGATATGCTCTGTAAGATAATGTCCCAGACAGGTTACCTGTATCTGAAAGTAGAAGTGAATGAGGGAAACTTCTTTGTAACTTCATTTGGTCTTGCTTAGTCTTCCTCCATAAGCCAGGTTCACTATCTAGTGTATAATAATCACCAGAACATCGGAAAAAAAAAACCAACCAAAAACCAACAACAAAGCAAACACAAAACACACCAAACAAAAAACCCCACAACAAAAACAAAAAAAATACAACGCATTACTTGACTAGGATACTTGCTCAAAAGTAGACCTCTTTTAGAATATGGTGCTTGGCACGCTATGTCTGTGTTCAGACAAGTACTGTGAGCTGAGTGATAAGAAACTTCCTCCAACCCAGCCTTTTTCTCTTCCATCTGTCAGATGCTATTTGTCCATTTCCCTACATCGTTGTGAGCCTTAATCACTTAGGACAATGCTTGTATAACCATCAGTGGAAAAGGTTAAGGGTCTTAATGTGCCCCAAGCACTTTAAAAACCTCAGTGACTGAACAATATTGTCTTACAGACGAAAGACTTTTTCCTGCTTAAGGTACATAACTAGATGTGCTTTTACTGTAATTAGTAGAAGTGACCATTAAGGTCCTTGATAATAATTTGCGTTTATAGAAACATTTAGAAATATTCTTATTTCTTCACAGGATCCATGTGGAAGAGTTTCAAGATCCTTTTCTTTCATCAGGTTGGCCAATGGAATGATTATTTTAAAATATGGCTTTAGAACTTGGGTCCAACTTAGAGCAGTAGTCAGGAATTTGGATGTATGTGGCTAGGCTGTTTCATCTTCTTCAGAATTAATAAAACCTTTAGCTACTCAGGGACTTTAGGAAGACTTTCACAGTTCCATATTGAAAGTAATGGATTTGGATAAACGATCTCTGAGATTAAAGAGATTCAAGGAACTTTCTTTCTTCTGTCTAATTATGAAAGCAACTTGACATACTTAGCTGATATTTCAGGTTCTAGGTTTAGTAGTATTGTCATCTCATACTGTCTTTGTTTTTCTATTTTGTTTAAAAACATGAAAATCTAATACTAATACTGTTGTGGGAAACATTATAATGGCTCACAGAACTTTTTTCTCTGAAGTGTCAATTTAGATACAACAATGCAGACTCTAAATTAAGTAGTTCCAATAACAGGATTAGTGTAGCCAACTTTGGCTTCAAACTGACATGTTAGCTTAACACACTGAATAAATCCTTAGGGAGCTGGTATTAAAATACCACAGATACTTTACCATTGACACCAAAAATTCTTCCGCCAAGTCCAGAAAGTAGTCATACATTTCCATTTCAGCATAGGCATCCAAAAGGGAGGAGGGTTCAAGTCTGAGGCATGAGGTTGGGGAGGCTTGTGAAGCTTTTGTATGCATTGTGGATAAGCAGTTTCAGGCTCTGGGATGGCCATTTGGCACCTCTTCAAGAATGCAAAAAGCAGGCTTAAATGAAAATTTCAATGTTCTGAAACAGCTGCATCTTTCTTAACAGAATAAGAGACAGAACATTTTCCTTCTTCCTGAAAGCTAAACCCTTAGTCCAATAAAATAGTTTTAAAAGCAACAAAATATCTTTTTTCCATGTGATGTGATCAAGTATATTTGTCATGGGTAGTTTGGAAAGAGCATGTCTCTGACACTGTGTTCATCACAAGATTTGTACATAGTAAAGGCCTAGAAAAAGCTTGGAAAACAAATCCATGATCATTGTAACTAAAGTATGGAACAGGCTGATAGCTGAGCAGTAAGCTAACAAGTGACCCATTACAGAGGTTATTTAAATGTTTGGAATGAAAATGGTAATGCCTCTTCAGGTACTGCCAGTGGTAACTCAGTAGCTTGGATACTCTGTTGCAAGAGCAAAATGTTACACAAGTTAATGAGAAAAACTATTAAGCCCTATAAAGGTCATATTAATTGAAATCTGTTTGTAAGCCATTTAACTATAACAGCTTGATTTTCCCTTTCTGCAGTTAGAGTCTATAATTATCTAAAAGTTTCACACAATAGCATTGATACAGCTTCTCCTTTATGAGTGAGAAATCAACCTACTTTTGGTATGTCCTGATAGTTTTTACAGTTTTGTACTTTTCTATACATTTAGGTTAGTATTTCAGAATATTAAACATTGGCAAACCATTCACCCACAGTAGAACATTGCCTTCATACATAAACCTAAAGGTATGGATCTTCAACCAAAGACTCACCCACAGTAAAATCAGTAATTTAACATTCAATGCCTTTAATGGGAAAAAAAAAAAGTGTTTTTTGAGACTATAAAGTATGAGCGGATTTCTTTGGAGCTGAGACTGGCTGAGTTCCAGACTGGACATAGCAAGATTCACTTTGATCACCTCACATGCAGAGTGGAATTCTATAGATACTGCAATCTAGATTTCCTCTGTGCAGTGACACATTCAGAAGGTGAATAAAGACACCCCCATTACCACATTGTCCATTGAGTACAGTCCATCAAACATAAAGTGAGTTTAGGCTGACTATTCCTAATGCAGATGTCAGACTACATATAGTAGTGTATAAGTTTATAGTGTTGCTCATTAACATTCCCATAACCTTAATAATGCTGTAAACGTCTTTAAAACATAAAGGATGACAGTCTTTCCATGATGTTTCTCTGAGTGTGGAGACTCTAGAAAACTTCAGTTAACTTGCTTTAATATTAAATGTTTTAAATTCATGGAGAAGGAAGTAGGATTAATGAATGCTTACACCTGAAAGACCTGAAGATCTAAGTATTATAATAGAAACTCACAACATCATCTTACTACACATCCCCAGAGTCAAGTAACATTCCCTATCAGCCACTGGATAAGCAATTCCACTTACTAGAGCTTGTTTTCCTAAATTAAGATTGTTTCATGTGGTCCTCTGAAATCTAACAAAGCAAGCCGATCTAGTAGCTTCATGTCTTACTTGCCTGAACAACCACTCTGTTCTTTTCACTTGGAGACTTTTTTCAGTCAGTGGTGAATGTTTTCTGTCTGATCTAGCTTAAGTTTTGTTCTCTGATACATGGATAAAACTCTATACAACCGAATCTAAAATAAACAGAACCATACACTATCTCAAGTACAATGGGAACAAACACATAGGCATTGGAGAAGCATTGCATAGAATCAGCATGCTTGCTATGCCAAGCACCATTTCAGTTGAAGTGCTGAGAACTTTAGACAATTTATTTTATTTTCTTCCCATCTATAATGTCATACTCATTTTTATATCATAGTCATAAAACTGGCTGTTGCTAAAGCAAATTGAAAATTATTCCAGAAAATTTGAATTTGTTGCAGTAAAAAATACTTTTACTTTGTGCAAGCAGAACTCAGAGCATTTATATAGTACAATAATACAGTTCTTTAGCAGAAGAGTTTGCTTTGTAACTGGACTGTAACACAGAACAGGGTATAAATTATGTGGCTTCAGCAAAGAAAAGATTATTTATGGGAAACATCTGGCTGTACAGTAGGTTTATGGCTAAAACTAAAATAATTCAAACTTAAGCCACATTCTCTCTTGTAATTAGACAAAGTGATTTCAGACTATTCGGACTTGTAACTATTGAGACTACTAAAACCTCAACAAAGATTCATGCTTTTAGATTTCTCTGTCCACTGGTGATGACCCATTCAGGGAAACTGTGTTAAATTAGTCTTCTTCATCACATTGGAAGCAAACAGCACAAGATCCTCTTTCATTTCTTTCCAGATCTTCTGTTAGGCTTAACTTGCAGACCTGTGTATGAGGTCCACCATCTAACTGTGGATAGTTTTTCATCATGACTGTGTTTGCATTTTTTTTCATGAGCAATCTGTCAGTTGTCATCTGCTACATTCCACCGTCATTAATTTTTAGTTAGAATGCTGAATGGCTATCTTGACATTCTCCTCTTTTACTCTTGCATCTTAAAAATAATTTTAAACTTTATATTCTGTGTGCTACTGATTCTAGCATTCTGGTGATTGTATGATTTAAAAATATACCTCAAAATCACTGAATGATTAGTCCATAGTTTTGCCAATTTCTGTATAAAACAGACAAAATTTTACTTTAAATTTAAAAGGTTAGATGAAACAAAAATGTTTTCAACAAAGCAGTTAGTTAAAAGGGTCATTTGTAAGACTTAGGTCTGAATTTGGACACCTAAATTTAGGTGTCAATGTAAGAAACTCCAGGTGAATGAGAGACATTCTTCAGTCTCTTACAGCAGTCAATGGAGACCTAGGACATGATTTAGACATGTTAGATGGTTGGTGGCATTTGAGACACCTTATACCAGCTGACTGGCCTTCATCTGCCAATTGATAAGCACATGGCTCTCCTGTGAGTACTTTGCTGTATCTTCCACCCCTGTGCAACAGCCTCGGAGTATCTGGGACATTTCAACTGGTGTCAGACACCTGAATATAGATAAATTAATTGAATTCGGTAGAAGTTGGAGATGACAGCTAGTCAAACGCCAGGTTGCCTAAACATAGGAGTCTAAGGCCATTTAAATATTTTACAGTATCTCACCTGGGATCCAGCTGTCACTCTGTATGAGCACGTATCTCCCTGTTGTTTAGTATCATCTGATATGACAGCATGCCTTGATGGGGCTGGATATTTATATTCAGGCTAATGAATCATGCCATAGATGTCTACTCTAAAAGGAGGTAAATAGCTTTTCCAGGTGCTGTCAACTGTATTATCAAGATACCTGTTGGTGATTATGAGATCTTAGACACCTACTGAATATTTAAAAGTCTGCATATGTCTTTCTAAATTTAGGCACATTTGAAATAATCTAAATTTGCACTGTCAATAATTTTCATTTATGCCAGTCTTTTGATAGTTGTAAATAGCCCTGCAAGAGGGACTGTGTTTCCACCTAACCACATTCAAATATACACATTCAGGAAAACAGAGCTGCAAGCGAACAGTGTATTGATACAAGTTAGCAGTGGGCCACAGTAGCTGATAGCACTCCATGCCAAAAGCCTGGACACCATCTGACCCTTGGTTCTGCCTTTGTACTTCAGTCAAAACATTCCTGAGTGTGCTCAGTCCAAAAGCATTGTATTTTGCTTCCCAACAACTTCATTAGACAGCAGTTCCAAATGGAAACCTTTCCAGGCTACCTGATGGGAGGCTGGTCTTAGTTTTGATGGAAGTAATAGCAGGTGTGGAGAGACTCCTTTGGCAAAAAAAGGGTCCAGCACAGTTTTGTGTTAATACAACATGTGTTCTTAGTTTCATTTGCATGAAATCTTTTCCATTCATGTGCATTTATCCAATTTAAGATAAATGCTAACGTTACATAAAAGTACTCAATGCAGCTTTTGGAAAACAAAGTGAGTATTTGGAGACAACTGTTTACATCAAGGTTGAGTTAGATATTTTTATACCAGGGCAACTCAATAAGGCCAATGAATGTTCTTGTAACATAACAAGATCTATCTCTTACTGTCTGACTTTTACAGCTGCATTGGGTGCTTATAAGGGTCTCTCCCTTTTTTACCCCATCCTCCAAACTCTCAGCCTTTACTCAGTAAGGCCACAGAATCTTTAGAAAAAAAATAATTTGGCCAAGAATATTTTCTTGTTCTTTTAGTTATGTTTAGGAACTAAAATCTCATCTTTGAGCAGTATGGGCATGGTATGTTAATTTTCTGTCTGACATTGTGTTTTCTGGGAATCTTTGAGGTGATTTGAGTTTACTGTGTGACTCTTTCCGTTTACCTGGTAGTAGTACATTTCTAGATGTGTACTTCTGGAGTATGAATAGTGAAAAAATAAACAAAACCCCTCCCAAAAACCAAAACTGAACAGAAGACAGTCAGAGCAAAGGAAACTCAAGCATGGAAGAACTCTCTATTTGAATCTAGTGATTAAGATGGGAGCTAAATTAAAGGGTCCAAGGAGAAAGTTTGATTCATGTTCACTGTGCATTTTTCTGCACTAAGATGATCGGGAACGTTTCAGTTTAAGTAAGCTTGTAACCTGGAAGAAATTATAGTTGTAACAGTAATCTGTGAAAGCCTGAACAAACTAATTATGCTTAGGCATGCCTGGGCTGAGGTGCTACCCTAATTTAAGGCAGCATTTTGTGGCCTAGAGATGCAACAGTCACAACCCATAGGGAAATATTGAAGAGACTATTAAGTCTCCTTCTAGCAGGAAGAACGGTGTGTGGTCCGTCATCCTACATGTACTCTTAGTAAAATGCAGAAATCACTGGAAAATAGAGACAATTAGTGGAGCAAGAGCAGCTCAGTACAGTGAATGGCAGCTCACATTTCTCGGTCAGCTGTAATTTAGATGTGTCCTTACTGAAGTTCAGGACTTTTTCCAAAGTCCTGGAAATTGCAAATTGTGAATGGAGCATTAATATAGAGTGTTTGGGAATCAGCCAGTTGCCCAAACAGTTGCTTTCACATGAAATTAAAGAAGAAGAATTAAAATGGTTTGGGAACTACTTTGGGCAAAGAACAACTTCTTATTGTATGTTATCCTATTTATTTTATTGATGCACATTTCTAGGTCTTCCTTCAAAAAATGACTTATTTGTCTCCTTGATTGCAGGGCTGAAGTTTAGTTCATTGAGCACATAGATAATTCACTATCATTTTACCAAGATCCTCATTGAAGGATAGAATTGATTTTTATTAATGATCCCTAGAAACTTAATCTGGGCAATATAACTGCCTGACTGAAGGATTACACATGTAGCACCTTATTTATTCTTTTCAACTGTACCTAGCAAACATTTCACAACTGCACACTGAATTTCAGTGGAAAGCAATTGTTGCACTGCCAATAACTAAGAAGAGGATCTTCATCCTCACTTGCTATAAATTCACCAATCCTCAGTAAGCCACACTGTTTAATCCTGGATGAGCATATGACTAAATGTCTAATCAAGAGCATTACTGTATTCTCAGAAGCTGTGTTTATAGCATTTCAGATCCGGAATGGAAATTTAGGGTTCATATTTCTGTTTAGAGAGGAACATTCACATCTCCAGTTGCCATGTGTTCTGCATACCTTAAAATCAACAGCTGATTTACCCAACCTGGCAAGAATAAAGAAAAAAAAA
>NW_010164509.1:19798-25640 GCF_000695765.1 Mesitornis unicolor | reverse complement strand
TTTTTTTTTTTGATACCTAACTTCAGTACAAGACCAAAACACTCCCATTCACCAGTATTGGAGACTTTCAGATAAAAATACACGTAGTCCTAATGAAAAACATGTGGTGATGACTCCTACTTAGGTGGTTACTTAGACTTGGACTAGGCAGACAACGATGTTTCTCTAGAAAGGCCTGAAGTGCATGGCCTGTGTGAGGATGGTATGCATAACCCAAGGCCCCTTTTCCAAGGTTTATGTGATTTGAGAATTACTGTATGCTCTTTTTTTATTGTATGGCACTAGAGGATTTTGTGGCTATCGTGTTGTTCAGCTGGGGACTTACAGTAACTAGCTGGAGCCAGTCGGCATGTGTGGGGGAGAGAGGGATAGACTACATAGCCTTCCTGTGTAGGCATGACCTTCACTTCTGAAGGGCATCACATTTGATTATCAGTGTCTTAATTTGTAGGGAGATAAATTATTAAAAGTGACTTCATCAAGTCTCTACAAAAGTAATTCTTCAATTTTTTTTTTCTTCCAGATTGCCTGAACTTTTATCGGTCTGTCTTTATAAATTCTTAATTCATTGCCTTTTCTCAGCCTCTTAGCTTGTAAAATGAGGCCAGTAATGATTTAACTGATATCTTTGACGTGCTTTCAGAGTACTGAATGTCTGTGGAGAATTCATTCTCCTCTTTTCCCTCGGTTGTCCTGTATGGTTTTTCCCTGCTGCATTTTTCTGTGGTCTATGGAGGGGGAAAAAAAAAAAGAGAGAGAAATCTTCAAACTTGGGAAAGCATTGACATTTTCTATGAGAATGGCTTCTGGATTTTTGGACTCTTCTCTCTAATACCAGCCAAAATAAACACTGCGAAAAATGCCCTTTAGTTATGCCCTTCAGGATGTGGGTCTGCTTAGTCCCCTACCTTCCCTCTCTCAGTCAGGGACAAGCAGAAGCTTGGTGGTTCCCTTCCCTGTGTGAACATTTCTTGACGACTTGTCTCTACTAGAGCTGCAAGAAAGTTTCAGAACCTTAGGGAGAATGGAGGGAGGAGGGATTGTCAGCGCTTTCTTTCCTCTTTTCCTGCTCTCGGCAGCAGCTGCTGTGCTGTTCAGGTGGGTGGTGTGAGAACCACCCCTTGCGTGCTTGTGTACTTTGCGTACGTGGAGCTGGAAATGGATGTGGCTCTGTGGATAGATGGAAACTGGTGTGAGTGTCATACTTTTCCCTCCTCCTCTCTTTATCTTCTGTTTTCTTTAGCCCTAAGTTCTACCTTGGGTTCTTCTGTTGTATCATGAACATTGTCATGAAAGCAAGTATTTGGGGATGACTTGTCTGGGTTTTGTGAAGCTCAGAGTTGATTCCTGGCTCTGTTATGGTCTATGTGGCTCAGTCATGTTACTTGGGCTCTCTGAGACTGTAAAATGGAGGGTATGATGCTGGCTTATCTCTTACCTCTCAGGAGAACTGTGAGAGTAATTCAGATGAGGCGAGGGTGCTTACATCAGATAATAACAGGGGTTATGAGCATACAGAATACCAAAATGCTTCATTTGGTTGTCAGTTTGTTATTAGCCTTTAAATAGCACAGGCAGGCTGTTCATCTCCCAAGCCTCTTGGCTCAGCTGTATGTAGACATGGGAGATCTTCTGCCCTGGCTCAGGTAACGTGCATGCTCCTGGAGGGCTGCAGACTCCCCTGCTGGAGCCCTCCTGGGTGTCACTCCACTGTACGGACCTGAGCCACGATGGCAGCAAAATGCCAGGTTGTATCTTTGCTCTAGGACCCTGCACACAGCATGGAACTAGGGCAAAACTTTAGCTTTCCCAAGTCAGAGTGAAAGCAGTCAGCATCCTGAGATCAGACCTCTTAAGTGCTTTCTCGTCATGACTGGGGATGTTCAGTAGAGTGGAAATTCTGCTGAACTACTTGCTGCTGGAGAAGAGAGTTCACCTTAGCAACCTTGGGCTGTGCCAGGGGGTGTACGGTCATGCAGGGTGAGTGTGAGTATGTGTTTTGCAGAAGGCACTTGGCACTGAATTCAGCCATGAATCTGCACATTTATCCATCAGCATCAGGTCTGTTATGGGGGAGGAGGGGGAAGGATGGAGATAGTGCAGCATGTGGAAAGAATGCAGGTTGGCTGGGTTTCTCCAGCTCGTGGAGCAGTGATGGATCTGTCAGGCTGATCCCACAGAGGGGAAGGACTGTTTATTTGGAACATTGAAATAGGCTGAAGAACGTGCTGGGAATGTGTTAATAATAAATGGTGTTCAAACTTCCAACTAGGAAATGTGCTCGTCTCTTGATAGCAGAACACTTGTCTGCACTCCTGAGATACTGCTGTGTCTTGTAAGTGTGGGCTAAGTGTGTCCCTCACTGTGTGGTACCTATGAGAGGGGGACGAGGTGTAGGCAGGCTGAGATTGCAGGTAAATGTGAAAGTAGAGGTTTCCAGAAACATTGCCTGGCCTCCTGTAACAGCATATTGCCATCTCCCTTACTGGGGAAAGCTGGGCAGCGGCTGGAATGCTGACTTTGGCTCTAGATACACATGTACCACTTGTTGCTGTGTGGCAGGTTTCCAGGGAATCTTTGGCTTAGACTGAAGTCCTGCCTGGGAAACTGAGGCACAGAGCTGTGTGGTTAACACTTCTTTCTAGCTGCCAGCCCTCTGCCCTACCTGTGTGACTGAATTACTGCAGGTATCCACATCCTGCGCTCTCACAAACTTGGTTTGTGTTTTGTGAAGAGGAAGGAATGCTGTGAAGTGCAATGAGAGATGAATCGAGGGTTGGATCCTGCAGTGGTTGGGGTACCTCCGTGTGTGATACAGGAATTAGGAATGTAAGAAAAAACACTGATTGATAAGATGCTGGGGTTTTGCTGTTCTCCTTGTAGAAACCCTACAAGCAGAGGACTTTGGATTCAGGAGTGCCATCCACCATAAACAGACAGAGGCTTTTGGAAGCAGCATGTTTTGACAGAACAAGACAGAACCATCTCTGCCAGCTGAATCCATGTAGGGTGAGGCAGGAACTACGTTTCTGTATTGGCTTGAGGTGAGATGGAAGTTCCAGCTGTGCAAACCGCCTCCGTATTTTTTCCTTTTGGAAAATGAACTGCCCAGTTCTGCCGGCAGTGCAGATGCACAGGCATGATTAACTGGCATTCACAGAATCACAGAATCACTGAATGTTATTAGTTCGAAGGGACCTCAAAAGCTCCCTCAGTGCAACCCCTACCAGAGCAGGATCACCAGAGCAGTCACACAGGAACACGGCCAGGGCTTTGGGTGTCTCCAGAGAAGGAGACTCCACAACCTCTCTGGGCAGCCTGGGCCATGCTCTGGCACCCTCACAGCGAAAAAGTTTTTCCTCATGTTCAGGTTGAACCTCCAATGCTCCAGCTTGCTCACACTGCCCCTTGTCCTGCCATTGGACATCCCAGAGCAGAGCCTGGCTCCTTCCTCCTGACACTGCCCTTTCCAAATGGATCCCCATGAAGGAGGGCCCCCCTCAGTCTCCTCTGCTCCAAGCTCAAGAGCCCCAGCTCCCTCAGCCGCTCCTCAGCAGGAGATGCTCCACTCCCTCCAGCATCTTTGTGGCTCTGCATTGGACTTTAATTGCTTGAAAGAGTCCAGTGCAGGTATTGCTGAGTTGCAACGGGAACTAAGATTCCCTGTAAAGTGGGACTGGCAGTTACTGAAGAAGCAGAGTAAGAAAAGCAGAAAGTGGGAGAACAACAACATAATCAGCAAGTGATACAAGTGTGGCTGTTGAATGTAAGCCATGTGGTCTCTCTGCTTTTAGTAGTGAGTGGCTGGGTTATGTGACTTTTAAGTTGGTAACGCTTTGGGAGGGCAGGGGAAGGGGGAGCTGGATACTTTTGTGAACAGCATGTGGCAAAGAGCCTGACAATGTCTTGTTCTTCAGATTACAAAGAAATTTTTTATGCAAATCAGGCTATTTTGTTTTCATAACTGATGATAATTTTTTTATTATTATTATTATTAGTGGTAAGCCTAATGAGAGTGTATGGCCTTTGGAGTGTTGTATCTTACATGTGAAGATACATTTTTTTAAATCACATAACCTGTATTAGTTTCTCATTTTACCTGAGACACTTCAGAGCTGTTGAATTGTATGACCTTGTAGGTTAATGACAGCTCTGGAATAGAATTGCAGTGCATCTGTCTTTATCAGGAGAGAGTAATTTGCAAGTTATTGATAGTAAGATGAATCTGCAGCATGAATTCCAGCCAGCAGAAGATGGTGGCTTTCTAATACAGAGCTTGGGTGGACCATCCTGGTCAAGAAAGAACTGTATCTTTGTTATTTAGAAAAGATACTCCCAGGGTGTGGAGACTGTACAGATAGTTCGTAATTGTACTTGAATGCTGTGTTTCTGCAGATATGTTATCTGCTGAAAGTGTTCCTTCTGCTGCTGCTGGCCATCATCATTTTTCCCCTGTGGGCATCATTAACTGAAAGAGTATGCTTTGGGGGATACGTTTCTTACTTCTATCTGTGTGCGTGCGAGGACTTTTATTTTATTTGCCAGCTTTATGCTGATACAGATGGAGAATAGTTTGCTCAGAATCCTTAAATTTACTTCCAGTCTGGACAGAGCAAAAGCAGTAGATGGTGTAATGGGAGAGACTGCGTGTCCTGGAGAACTTCAGCCTTCCAGCACTGGGTGCAGGTTTGGTGCCGTTACCAGCAATGTGTGTTGCCTGGGGCACCGAAGATTCCGTGCCTGGGATGGACCTTGCCCGGTGGCCAGGTTGGCGTGTTCAAACTCCAAGCAAAGGTGGCATTGGCCATAGGCCACTTCTCTCCCTCCTTGAGAGAAATAGGCTGCGATGGGGCACACTGCTGTCTACAATAGGCTTGTCCCTGCAAATCCTACCTCATAGTATTGTAATCCATGCGAGTCGTGGGGCTTGTGTGGTGTGTGCATCCACACAGAAATACAGTGTGGAGGAAAACTGTGATGTAAGCAGGGCTGCGAGGACCAGCTGCAGGCAGGGGATCAGCACCCCTGAGCCCCTGGGCCACCTTTTTGATCCAGCTGCCTTTTGATGGCTATTTTCTGCCCTTCTCTACTTGTAAATAACTCTGGCTTTTATGTGACCTATCTTTGGAGTGGTTTTCCTCTAAGCCAGACCTTTCAATGTCTCAGAAACCCTGCAGCACATAAAGGGAACACAAAGAGATGAGATTTTTTTTCTGGCTTATTTTGCTGGGTTTAAGCCTGACTGACAAGCCCTATTCTAGTGCTGGCAATTGGGATTTCCTAGGCGTGAGTGTTACTGGATTTTTGTATTAGTGCTTTATGTGTAAATCCCAGCTTCTGCAGCTGAGGTGCTGTTGTCCCTCAGGTGAGTGTTGTCTGACAGCCTCCTGGCCTTTCCAGACCAGGAGCAGATGCTGTCTTTCCTCTTTTTCTCTGGGAGGCAGCAACGTGTCTCCAGTTGTGCTTTAGCTTAGAAGCTGGTGGAAACGGCAGGGTTGTGCCTCTGTAGTATGCTAGCTCTTATTTTGTCCAGTTGTTTCTTAATCAATCTGGGCATCAGCAGCTTCCACCACGTACCCTCCTTAGCATTCCCAGAGTTCGGTGGGTTTTGTGTTCCGGACTTACTTTGGTGACAAGTTAACCCCACCAATCGTTACTCATTTTCTGCTTTCTCCTGAGAAGAGTGGTTTGTTTCCCTATTTAATGCATGCTGCTTCTCCATCTCCCTGTTTAATTTGCAGAGTTTGAAAATGGTTGGCAAGTGCATCCTGAAGACTGATAAAGAGAAAGTTGCCAAGAGCTTGGAGCTGTTGAACTTCCTCCTCAAAACTGTGACAGAGCA
>NW_010164509.1:6655-19767 GCF_000695765.1 Mesitornis unicolor | reverse complement strand
CCGAGTATCACCATGGCCTCTTTTAAATGTCATGCTTGGATTTTACCTTGTGACTCCACCATTGCTACATCCCACTCATTTCTTACCAGAGGTACCCCTGGAGGGAATGCCTAGCTGGATTTGAGGACAGAAAAGCCCTTGTGTCTGAAGCTGTGATCCATAGCTCTTGTGAGCTGATCTCCAAGAGCTCATGGAAGGATTTGTGCAATGTTCTGCAAATGCATGTGGCATCTTCTGTCTTATCATCAGAAATATGTCCTGGGATACAGTGGGGGTGAGCTGGGTTTTGTCCCAGGTGATTGCTCTGTCCTCTCCACTGAACTCCAGAAATTTTATTTTCCAGAAACTGAGACTTACTCAGAAGCTTTGTGAGTGGGAGTGAAGCTTTTTTCAGGGGCTTTGTTTTCTCTGATGAAAAATGTCTTTTTTTAACATGAGAAAATTTCCTATAGGTGACAAAATAAGTGTCCAACATGATCGTACTTACTGGAGCAAAATAACCCAAGCAGCAGGATTGCTGAAGCCCAGTTTCCTACTGATAAACACTGAGCTCACACCACAGCCTGTTTCTTTGTGAAGACCTAATAGGAAAGTGGGTGCAGAGAGATTATTTCCTAGGCTCTTGTAGGAACTGAATAGCCTTTGAGACACCCCATTCTGTCTGGTTTTCCTGAAGTTATCCAGTGGGTTATGGAAGCTATAGAGGCAGCCAGAGGCAGCATGGTTGTGTCCTTTAGAAACCAGACTGAATGCTGCTGCTTTCCTTTTAGATAGATATGGAGTCGTGTGTCTTCTTCCCCCTGCTCCCAGATGTGGACTGAAAAGGAAAGAGGGCCAAAGGACCTTTCATTCCCTTTCATGCCGGTTCAATTCTAGCTGTTAGACCCATGCCACTCATGGTAGAGACTTCAAGCAATCCCTGTACCTGACGGCATGGTGTGACTCACCAGTTTTTGCCCCCAGATTGAAGTGATGTTGCAAATGGGCTCAGGGCAGCAGCTGGAAGAAGCCAGGCAGGGTTGGTTATGCCTGCAGCAGTCTTTTCCCAAGGATGGCCTGTGCCCTAGTGCTGTGAGTGCCCCTTCTGTGTTAACTCTGCACATTTTCTCTTTGTACTTGCCTCTCGCAGAAGCTGCATGTGCCGCTGATGGAGTTGGACAAAGTGTTGGTAGCTCTGAACCAGTCAGAAGGCATCGGGAATTCGGCACGTCTTGACTCTCTCTACTGGAACGCCATGCGCTGGCTGAATTACACGTATGTATTCTTGGCACCCGGGCTCCCTGGTTTGCCTGGGGACTGACTGTCCTGCTTGTCTTCATTGCTGTGGGGAAGAAGGAAGAGAAGGACATTGAGCTCGGGCTGGAGTTTTGAGTTAAATGGAGCTGCTGCACTGGTGAGGTTGAAACACTTGTTGTTTCACTTGTTTGGAACAAGTACAGTGCCTGCTTTCAGCAGTCCTGAGTGGTGGCCTGGTTTAAGAGCCGTTGCCAAAGTTGCAGAGGAGTTTCTAGGGTAGGATGAGCCACTGAGCTCCTGCCACATCACTGTGGACTGATTCTGCAGAGGTGAGGCTGGAGGGGATGAGTAGCTGTTCTGGGAAGTGACTGGATACCAGAGAGTACATACCAGGACCTTCAGTCCTCTCCAGTGATTTTTGGGCACCTTAGTGTCTGGATCCCCAGTCTGATGCTTGGAGTGGTTGCCTTGCAGCTCTGAAAGCTGGGGAACTTTCAGTATTTATGCTTTAGTGTTCCTGTATTGAATGGCAACTAACTTTTGCTCCAGGACAGAAAAAAAAGTGCAGGATCTTTTCCTCCTTTCTGTCAATGGCTTGCAATCAGAACTTTCTTTTCCCCTGCCTGCTGGCAGTATTCAGTGAGACAGCATTAGGGAATGCTGGGTGCTCAGCTCATGACTGGGAGCTGTGGTCCCAGTGTGTGGGTGACCTGTGGTACCTCAGCCCAGCAAGAAGCTCTGAGGGAGATGCTTGCACGTGGCTCACAGTGCGAGAGCTGATGGGCAGGGAGGAATCATCCAAGGCAGCTGAAGCTGTTGTTGTGGCCCCTTCTAGTACTTGGAACAGGCTTGCAGGCATCACAGAATCACAGAGCGTTAGGGATTGGAAGGGACCTTAAAAGCTCATCCAGTCCAATCCCCCTGCCAGAGCAGGAGCACCCAGATGAGGTTACACAGGAAGGCGTCCAGGCGGGTTTTGAATGTCTGCAGAGAAGGAGACTCCACAACCTCTCTGGGCAGCCTGGTCCAGCCAGCCTTGTGATACAGCCCCAGGCCCTTTTCCAGTCTCACACAAGTCCCTTGGCATCACACTGCCAGGGCTGGCACAAGGGTAAAGCCTGGTTTAGGATCCAGTAGAGACTGCAGCTAGGAGGGGGATTGCTAAGGTGGGAAACGCTGAGCCTGTGCCTGCTGTCTGAGGACAGGACTGGGGTTCAGGGGTGCAGCCTGCTGCCACTGTTGCTGCTGTCTTGCTGTGACACATGGAGATCTTTTTGCAGGTGAGCTGGAACAAGCCTGTGGCAGGTGTGGTTTGTGCACAGGATCTTGGTGGAAGTGCTGAGAGGCGAGTGCTAACAGCAGCTTGTCAGGGTAGTGTTTGTCCACCCTGAAGAGTCACAGCTTGAAAAACTCTCGAGAAAGCTTCACGTTGAAAACCAGGCCATGGAATTAGAGCCTGGTTCCTTTTCAGGATGTCTCTCTGGGGACTGAGCTGGTGCAGAGCAGCATAGACTGGGTGGTGGTGAAGCTGCTGATGGGCTCAGTCAGAGCACAGCAGCAGCAGGGGCTGTCTTGCACGCGTACAAAAGCTGCCAAGATGAGACTGGAAGGGCCTGTTGGGGGTTCTTGCTGGAAGACCTTGGGGTTGTTAGCACAGCGAAGGCCTTGCTGGACTGTCACCTTGCGCAGACAGACAGTGTCTCAGTAGCCTTACACGGAGCCACAGGCAGGTGTGCTCCAGAAGGTGGTAAGTCCAGCATCATCTGGTCTGTGCAGTGGAGATTCTTCCTCAGGTCTCTGTGTGCCTTCTTGAGCCCTGGTCCAGCTCCAGCTGTCCATTTAACCAGTCCCTTTGCACTATGAGGACCGCCTCCAGGGATCCTTGCGGTGTGCCTGTGCTTCCTGCACCTTTCTTCTGCTTCTGCCTGTTTGTGGACTGCATGTCATCAGGGATCACCCCGCTCCTTGGCTGTAAACTAAGTTGCTTTTGATTTTTGGCATTCTCTCTGCAGGAAGCCCCAGAAAGAAAAGACTGCCAATAAGCCTGCACAGAAAGCAGAGCCACTGCCACGGAAGAAGAAAGGGTTCCTGCCAGAGACCAAGAAACGCAAGAATCGCAAGAAAGGCATCCTGGAGAATGGGGTAGGGTCTGCAGCTGGTGAAGATGGAGAAGCAGCAGCCCCAGAAGAGCAGCCCCTGGGAACAGAATGCCCCAGGCAGAAGAGAGGCCTCGTGCCAAGTAGTAACAAACACAAGAGTCAGAACAGAGCAGTCAGGGACAATGGAGTGGCAGTGGTGGGCAGTGGGGAGCAGGATGTTACCGGAGGAGATGCTGTGGCTGACAAGAAGAAGAAGAAGAAGAAGAACAGAAAAAGAAAAGGTGATAGAGGCAATGAAGCTGAGCAGGTTCCAGCTGCAAAGAAAACCAAGGGGAGCGTCAGCCAGGAGACCCAGCAGAAGCAGGGCAAAGGCAGGAAGAAAAGAAAAAACACTCCAGTGCTGCAGAAGTGAACTCTATGGACTCACCCAGACCTGGCAGGGCTAGCGTGGCTCAGAGAACTGTTTTAATATCTTTAATAACTATAGTTTTTATGTCCTCTGTAATTTTAAATAAACCTTCCATAATGCTGAGCTCTAAAGCTGTGGGTCTGACTTGTGTGGAGGTTTCAGCTAGAGCACAGACCAGCAAATATCCAGGTAGTTCAAATCCCCCATGACAACCAGGGCCTGGGCCTGTGAGGCCGCTCTCAGCTGCCTGTAGAAGGCCTCGTCAACTTCCTCACCCTGATCTGGTGGCCTGGAACAGACACCCACAGCACTGCCCATGCCAGCCTGCCCCTTAATTCTCCCCACAGACTCTCAGTTGTGGTTGCAGGTCTGCCATGACAGCAGGCTCTGTGCGGCTGTGCAAGGCACCTGGTACCAGCAGCCTTACAACAGTGTGTGAAGGTGGCTGCTTGGAATGGCATCTGCTTATTTATCCCCAGGCTCCTGAAAACCCCTTTGGAGAGGCCAGGACCAGGTTCTCCGATGTGTTGGGTACCTGGTTCTTGTTGAGACCTGCGTCTCAAAGCGTTGGAAACTCTACTCATGTTGTAGTTGTCTCTAAGGCCTCCTCCCTCCTTTCCTCACCCCTACCTGCTGATGGCCTTGCTCCCAGAGGCTGGAACGTGTGGGTTGGTGGCTGGCCCTGACTCCTGTCCCAGCACTGGAGGCAGCATTCCCGGTCAGGGCCCAGGTGTGGACGTGTTTGGTGCTGGCTCCTGTCAAAGCAGGCAGCTGCAGGCAGAGTGGAGGACCTGGGAGCATGGCTGGTCCTGTTGGGCTTTGTGCTGTCATCCCGCAGGTGGGTCGGTACCACCAGACCGAGTTGAGGGCACTGGAAACGTGTTTTCAGAGGGAGTGAGAGAAGAGCTGCAAAGGGCTGTGTTTGCCTGTGGATATTTATCTGCCTTTGCAATGATTCTTTTCTCAAGAGGCATAAAACTCTCCGGGAGACAGCTGCTGGCAGCAGGGCAAACACGTTCAGTTGCAGACCCCTGGGTAGCGGCAGCTCTCGTCTCACTTCAGTGTCACAGCAGTGATCCTGCAAGGTCTGCTGCGCATCCGAAGAGTGCGCTGGCTCCTGTTAGCAGCAGGTGAGGGCTGCAGTTTCTGTGCCCACATGGATGGAATGTGCTGCCTTTCATGCCTTTCCCTGCCTTGTTTTTTCTGCCTTCACAGCTGACTTCCTCTGGCACTTGAGGGAGGCAGGAGCGCCGTCATGGCTTGGAGGGCACAGCCCTTGTCCATCCTGGATGAGGAGGGGTAGGCGGACCAGAGCTGGACTCTGCAAGTCAAGTGCCCTTCAGGTGGTGGCACAAACTGGGGCAGGAGGTGAAGGGGAGCTCTGAGGTCCCAAGGCCCCTTAGCATGTGAAGGGAAGCTCTCCTTTTGCCTACACACGCTGTTTGCCTCCAGCCTCAGCAGGGCTTGCAGGAAGCCACTGGTCCCGAGGCAGCACGGAGGCTTAGGCTGCAGGTCGGTGGCCAGGACAACGCAGATGAGACCTCAGTGAAGTGGCTGGTTCCTGCATCTCTGTGTGCTGCTCCCACACTTGGAATTTCCCCACCTCAGACACCAATGAATTCTGAGCAATTTAGGGCTGGACTTGTCCTGCTGGACCTTTTCTCCCAAGGCCCTTGATTAATCTGAAGGTTGCTGTAGGGTCTTGACTGGAATAGCTGCTGTTGCAGCCTGCAGAGGAGCTGCAAGTCTTTGTTCCCAGCCAGGAGGCAATTACTGGCAATGACTGTTGCTAGTCTTGTCTCCAAGAAAAAGGGCATCTCTGCTTCAGAGGGGACTGTTGGCACCGAGGATGCTGCCCTGCCTCTGCCATTTAATGCTGAGAGCTGGTTCATTGCCTTGTCAAAACCTCAGTCCCAGCTAAGCCCCTGTCTCCCAAGTGGTGACTTTTCATTTATTGTGCAAATGAAGCATGCAAGAGGCTGGCAGGTCGGGGCCATCTGTGTTTAATGATCCAGAGATGCTCTGAAGGGGAAGCAGGGGTTTCAGATCTGAGCACTGCCTTTAAAAACAATCGCTTTCCTTCTTTCTGTGCCTGTCACTAGGATGTCCTGGGCCTTTGTACCACTGCTCTGCAGAACTAGAGGAGAAATAGCATGCAGCTGTGGTGAGTGGGGAGTGAGGTGAGCACACAGGTACGTGGCTGCTGAGCCTGCCTGATGTGCAACAGGGGAGCAGTGTGTCGTGGCAGCCAAGCCTGATGCTCACATCAGTGGGGTTGTGAGCGGCCAGGAGCAGTGCCCAGGGCTGAGCCACACCAGGTTCTCCAGTTTGGATGGTGCCACCTCACTCTTCTGTGGGAATGTGAGCCTGCTTCTGGGCCTGGCAGCTGCGGGCAGAGGTAGTGGGGGGGCCTCACAACAGGGGCTTCTGCCACTGTGATCCTTTTGGGGTGAAGCCTTGTCTGCAAGCGTTTCCTCCCCTCAGTTGGTGGGGTCTCTGCCCCATAGAGTTTGCTGAGTTGTTTCAGGACCAGTTGAGCTCTCCATCACTTGCAGGCTCAAAGATGCCAAGCTGTGGGAGAGCAGATGATCCTGGAGAAGGTAGCAGTGCTACAGAAAGAGCCTTCCTGGTGCTCTCCGCAGAACTGTTGCAACACGCTGAAGCCCACTTCCCCTGCTCATGGCAGGGCTAGTGCTATTACTAGAGACAGGCATCATTTTCTGTAGTTATTCTTCCTACCTTGCTGCTGCCAATATATGACTGGTTTAAACAGCAGCTTTTGACTTAACAGCTTACTGGAGCGTGCTGGATGAGAGAGCTCTCTCCAGGCAGCAGAGGGGGGAACCTTCTCCTGTCTGCAGAGTGAGCATCTGCCCCAGAGCCCTGGTGCTCCTGCTGTGGCCACTGTTGCCACGAGTGTGAGCAGGGGCTGTGGAGGGCTGTGGATCCCTCCGGGATCTGCCAGGGTCATGGAGGTTAAGGGTGTATGTGGACCAGTTTGTCACTGTCCTGGGAGGAGACCAGGGAAGGTCAAACCATGAGGCCGAAGCCATGCCAGCCATCGTTTCTGACAGGGATTGCAGCTGGGTAGTGCCAGGAGACGTTGACTGGCCAGCGTGGAGGCTGATGTGCTTGCATGGGTTTAGTCTCCAGCACTTGCAGAGCAGTCAAGGGGAAACGGGGCAGGAAAGCTCCGAGACCTTGTGCGGTTTGCACATTGGTAACAACTCTTTTGCCCATTAAATTACCTGACTTTAGACTGGCTTGATGCAGTTTATAGAAAGCAGCCACTAATCCACCAAGTCACATTGTGTTTCACTGGCACTTATTTGTGCCTTTTAACAATTGCAAAGGTTTCATTTTGCTTGATTGATTTGCTGTTGCTGGACCCTTAGGACTTTAAGGCCTAGAGCAGGCTTTGATTTTAATGAAACCTTTTCTTTTCAGCCATCCTGGGCTCAGATGCTCTTTGGCAAGGATAAGAGCTGAAGGATTCTTCTGAATGCACGGAGCTCAGGGGAGCGCTCCTCTGCGGCTGGAGCCTGGCCTTTGTCCCAGGCAGGTGGGGTCCTGGTCCTGGTCCGATGAAACTGCCTCTCCCAGTCTGGTGCCAGCTTCTTGTGTGAAAGCTGTAGCCTGTTCTAACTGGAGTCGTGATTCTTTGGGCCCAAGGTGTGTTAAGGTGCTCTCCGCTGCCTGTGACTGACAGAAGAGCGAGTGCTGAATTGCTAGTGGAGGATTTGGACAAGGCAAAGGCTGGGACAAGGGTGGCTCATCTGGGCAGTGCAGTTAAGGCTGCATGCAGCAGTCAGGTGAAGCTGGGCAGTAAAATGTGCTCCCTGCAAAGGGGATTAAAAATCTACCAGTCGCAAGCTGAGCCTGTGCTGGAACAGCCGTGTTAAGGGCTCTGTCTTCCCTCTGAATCTGAAGCTTGCAGATGAGATCAGTCTTGATCAGTCCATGGCTTTCAAATCTCTGCTGTGGCAGGCGGTGTGTTGGCCACCATGCTAACACGGCTGCTGGGGAATTGCCTGCAGGATCGTGGCGATGCAGAAGCCTTGGGTTGTGGTGCCAGTGCCGTGTTCCCACGGGGTGGGAGGTGTCACACAGCGGTGCAATGCACTGGGGTGAAGTGTCACTTGTGGCCAGTGTGCTCTGTAGCATTGATGCTAAGGTGCAAATACAGTAACTGTGATCAAGAAAGAGGAAAAACAGCTGCAACAGCTTTTACTTTGAAGGGTGGGACAAATGAACGGAGGTGTTTGGTTTTTTTTTCCGAGTTACTCTGGCTGCCAGGACATGAGTCCCAAGCTTCTTTCCAGCTGTTCCAGACTTAGGTAAAAATACAACCTGGGACGGGCTCAAGACAAACCTGGAAGACACCTGAGAGACAGGGAGGACACCCCTGGTCTTGCTGTCTTCAGAACCACTTCACTGCATGCAGAATGGTGTGTTGAATTTTTATTTCTCCCTTTCTCAGGCAAAGAAGAACCTGTCCTCCCAAAATCTTAGTAGAAGCAGGGCTTAAATGGCAACAGTTCTCTGCTGTCTCTTTAAGGAGTAACTCCTCATAATCGGGAGCCCTAAGGTCACAGGAATTGGCTCAGACTGGGTGTTAGGGTGGTTTGTGGTGGTCTGCTGTGCTGAGCAGCTGGCCAGTTCGCTGTCCAGCAGGAGGCCAGCAGCCTGTGTCGGGGTGGTGCGATACTCGCGGTTGCTCAAGGTTGGCTTGGATTGGGGCAGTGACTCTCCCACCAGCCTGGCTGTGCTGCGAGGGGTGTCCCAGCCACATGCAACCTCCAGGGCATGAGAACAAGGGGCTGCAGTTCTCCTTTGCTCCTTCTTGTGCCCACAAGCAAGATGCCACCACCCAGTGAAGCTGGCAGGCACAGCTGGCACAGGTTCCTTGGTGCCCACCATGGTGAACACCTAGAAATTAATTTCCTGGCTTGCTCCCTGCCCATCTTCCCGTGTCCCCGAGCCGTAGCTGCTGTCTTCACCAGTCAGGTCAGCCAGCTCGCCCATGTGTTGCTGCTGTGCAAGGAACCGTCTGGAAGGGGATGGAGCAGGACCCTGCCTCTGGGCCCACCACTGAGTCCTTCCCACCCTGCCCTGAGCCTGACCTGGATCTAGGCCGTCAACTCCGAGGGAAGAAAAGGCTGCACCCACTTTGCTCCCTCTTACCTTCGTGGCCCATGGTGCTACTTTTAAAATGAGCTCTGGGCAGGCTGGTGTCCAGGTAGGTTCATTGCTCTCCACATCAAGGTGTTCCTGGCAGGAGCTCCTGGCTGCCTTGTCCCAGGGACCAGCCCTGCAGACAGCAACCACAGGAGTGTGCAACCAGAGCAAGAGGTGACACAAAAAAGAGAACCAGGAAGTATGTTTTTAAATACTTTTATTTCTTAAGTTACATAAAGGTATATATTTGGCTTATTTATCTTTTTTTTATACTCTGAGATTCACAATCAGTTGCTCTTAAAAAATAAAATAGTCATTTGCTTCTGAAAGAAATCAGAAAACTATTTTATATTCCTCCCTTGTATAACAAGAAAATATACTATATACTCCCGTACATCACATAGCAAAAGTGATTGTAAGTGCTGGTATACCAAACAATAAAGCAAATGGAGAAGAAAACCAACCATGGGGATGGAGGGTGCAGGGAGGAACTCTGCTTTCCAGAGTACAGCCACTCATCTGGGTGGCTGAGTCACCCTTAGCTGGGCTACAAAAGGGGCTCACCCACGTTCTAGCTCGGTGAGCGACGGCAGCAGGAGGCTTTGTAGTTACTTGTGGTGGCAGCTTGCTGGTTTTTGGGGGAATTTGCTTGCCTCTGCAGTTCCCATTACCTCTGTTCCTCTCCCTCTGTACAGGCTTCTGTAATTGCTTCTGTAGTGGGTGCATCACTGCAAATGCAGTGTCAGCTGTGGGGGCCGTGAACGCTTGCTTAAAAAACCACTATGTTTATGAAGTGGAGTAGAAGAAGGCCCTTATGATTAACTGAGAGGCATCCTGGCCCATTCTGATGCCATCTGGACACCCTGCACAGACCTCTGTATCCTCACCCTGCACCTGACATCTCTGGTCCCAGAGAGTGCAGGGAAGGTGGAAGGAGCCTGCGCCTTGTGGCAAACCACTGGAGACAGCCACCCCTGGGGTAGGGGTGGGGACAGGGCAGAGCACTGGAAAAGGACCAGCTGCAGGCCTGAGGAACAGGGTGAGGCAGCAGTACCAGGGAGCAGGGCAAGACACAGCAGCAGCAGCTGATGACCTGAACACCTTTCCCCTTGTGTGGCTCCCTGTCCCGAGGAGATGTGTAGGTACTGGGCAGGGAAGCTGTGAGTGGGGCTTACTGCCTTGGGGTAGTGTTTTCCCATGTGTTTTCAGGTGCATTCAAGGGCTCCTGTTTGTGTACTCTGATTTTCAGACATTCACATGAAGTGATTTTTGTGTGCAAGAGATCAGTGGCTTTGAAGGTCCTGCAGTCCTCATTGTGACTATTTAATTCTGTGTTGAAGGTCAGAACCACAAATGTAACCTTGATCTGAACAACTACTTATTTAAGTGACAGGATGTAATCCCGCTTCATTCAGTATGACAGATACTAAAATATGTGGTTTTTTAATTAGAAACTAATTAACTTTTGCTATTAACAGACTTTCTTTATAAAAAACAGGCTAATTGTAATGAGGGGTCTTACTCAGCTTGGATAGAAGGAATACGTGTTCAGCCTAGACTTCTGTTCTTACTCCAGAAACACTTCCTATGGCTATACCAAAAATTGTTCCACTGCTCCACAAAGTCAACAACCAAATGGCCCTAACAGCTTCCAAGCCTGGTTACATCTGTACTGACACAAAACAGAGCTGCAGGGGACACCAGCACTGTACTGCATGCTAGGTCCAGAGTCTAGCACCAGTATAATCTGTATAATCTGCAGTATACTGTAGGTCTTTTTTTTAATAATGGGCAACCTCTGACCTCTAGGAGAGTACAGAAACACAACGCTGCTTGTTTATACAGCATCTCAGCTTTGCGCATAAAGAAACAGGCCAGGCAGAGACTTTCCCCAAGTCACATACAGGCAGAAATGGGCTGCTCTCCTGGGACAAGGAAGAGTATGTTAGAATCCAGGGTCCAGGTTTAGTTCAGTAACATGTATGTTTCACATCAGACTTGATGTACCTCTTACTGCCTTACTCTACAGCCCCGTGATCTAAGTGAAGCTGATTTCCCTCTAATAGACCAAGCACCTTTATAGCAGCATTAACTGAACAATTCTTCACAGCTAAACCAAGAAACACTCCACAAGAAATGCAGCCTTTCAGCTTCTGGCCATTCCAATGCGGGTCACCAAAGTGTAGAGCAGCAGCGTCTGCAGAAGGTGGGAAACCGAGCTCTGATTGATAGCTGCTGCTGTGGCTTCCCTCTCTTAGCCTGGAACTGGTGGGAGCAGGGATTCAGGTAGGAGCAGCTGCTTCCTTGTTTGCTCCCTTCCCTCTTTCCTTGTTAAAAAGAAAGCCGCAGCGATTCCCCTCATATGCACATAACGCTGGCCTCCTGTAACAGCGCTGTGCTTCTCCAGCAAGGACTGGACCTTGTCACAAACGAGGAGAGCTACTGGAATTACAGAACACTTAAGTTCCCTTCTAATTGCTGACTCCTGAGAATTAAATTTCAGGACAATTCCTAATCGCTGAACTTGAGCAACAACGTTTCATTTTGTTGACAGTAAATGCTACTACAGAAAGAGCCTGTCAGAAAAACAATTTAGGAACTGTGGCTAATCTTTGGTCTCTGAGATGAAATGACTGATTGTTGGGTTGCTTTTTGTTTCTTTTTAAACAGCTTAACAAAGAATTTCTTAATGGGAAGCAGAAACTCATGTGCCTTTAAAGCCAAGTGTTTGGCTTCTAGACTACAGAGGTGGTATTTCCCCTACCAGTGTAAACAGTGGCATGAGTTGGGAAATGAAGCATTGTTTCAGATTTGCTTTGCTTTATTATTTCTAGCACCCGCTTGCCCTTCTCCAGAGGGTGCTCTGGCACTCGAGGAAAATCCCTGGCTCTAGCTGTTTAGACAAATTTAAAGCTATTGTTAAGGTGGTTTAGGTGACAGAGCAACCTTTGCAGAAGAGGCCTGTGGAGTGTGATGAGGAGGAAAAACTCACATTGGTAGAGTAGTCACCCTCAGAACCCATCTGCCTGGGAAGAGACGGGCTATGGGACCAGTTTGCTGGTAAAGGGAATTGCCCACCACCTCTACTCCAACACAGTACTGTAGGTCCTAGCACATCCTGGAAGTGAATGGGAGATGAAGCCCAGAGTTACTAACAGTACCTTCCTGTGTCTGAACAAACCTGCACCACAATCAGGAGAGCCAGCTTCCAGACTTAACTTGCATCCAGTCCTGGTCTGGCATGTCCTTTGCTGGTTTGGTCCTACTGACAGCCCAACCACAGCCACTTGTTAAACAGGAGCACAGGAGTGAGGTGCATTCACCTACTTGAGGTATGTGCTGAACTGGAGAGGAGTAACTATACTGTGGGAGACATCTAAACAGAAAAAAGAGAGTGTGGTGTTCACTGACCCAGTGCTCTTTCTCTGGAAGCCAGACTTTTCTCCAGGGCCTGTGCTCACCTTCATGCCCCACACTGTTGCTGACGTGGCATAAATTTGGCACTCTGACTGCTTTACAGACACACATTTCTGCATTTGGGACGAACACAGTTTGGACACTGGCCTTGTGTATTAAAGATCTCAAATGCATCTTCACAAAGATGCCAACAGACACACTCCAGGAAGAGCAGTCTGTGACTGTGCATGGGGATGGGCATGCCTTAAACCTAAGTGTTGTTCTGAAGGAAGCAGCTATGGCAGAGTATCAGCCACCTGCTTTGAGAATACTGACAAAGGGAGAATTGGCATTGACAACACGTACAATGATATGCATGTAAACAAAGCATAACAACGTCACTGGCACAGCAGTATTGCACTACTGGGCCCAAGGTAAAGCAATTCAGCCAGATGGATTTTGGTATTTTAAAAACCTGTGAAGCTCCCGGGCAAGGCTGAATGTAGCATATTGAGCAAACTCTAGAGCCTTTGGGTATTTCTGTCCAAAGTTCCTCTGGGCCTTTCTTTAACAACCACCGCCATACCCAGTGCAGTGAAACTCTCTACTCTGTCCCATTGCTCAGCCTCAGGTGACAAGTAGGCATCCACATGAAGTCTTCCTGTGGTGCCCTTGCAGGCCTGATACCGGGGCACTGTGATGAGGAGAGCTGTAGATGTTATTCGTGTCTGGTATGGTTGCACAGGCAGCTCCAGATTTTAAATGTTTAAATAAAACCTGTTTATCTAAATATA
>NW_010164509.1:0-6624 GCF_000695765.1 Mesitornis unicolor | reverse complement strand
ATATATATAAAATCTGTCATCTAATGTCTTCAGCAGAGATAAAGCATCTTATGACATATTTAAATAAAAAATAATAATCTGAATTGAGCCTTCAGTGTTAAAGTGATGTACAGAATAGGTCCCCAACTAGTGCAGTCTCTGGGTGTGGGAGTGCTGACAGAACAGCAGCATTCGATAGGACGTAAGTTGCCCTATAAATGATGTGGCTACAACTAACACCATATACACGATCTATAGTCACTCACGTGGGTAGAACACTGAGGGTCCAGCGGGCAGCTGCTTTCGATACTCAGAGGAACCTGTGAACGTCCTTATGCTCAAGAACTACAGGCTGCCCTGTGCATCTCCTGGCACCTGACTCTGCATGCTGGAGTGGTGTGGTCGGTTTGGTACTGGGTAACCCTTCCAGAGTGGTGTGGAGCTGAAGGATCCACTGGTTTCCAGCACGGAAGGGCTTCAAGCTTGAGACTGGGGTGGTGGTAGGAGCAGGAGTCCACATGTTGTTTCCTTCACTGGCAACTGCAAACAAAGGAGAAAAAGTGGTTAATGGGGTAGTCACAGGAATTGATTGGTAACACTGAACATGTGCACCCCAGCTTTGTGGTGGAGGCCAGCTAAGAGCCCTCGTCTCTGTGCAAGTTGGAGGACAGCTTGACCGGGCTGGAGGCAGCACTTCGGGACGTACTGTAGGCTTTTGGAATTGGAAGCACAAATACACTGTAATCCAGGAAAAATCTGCCCAATGAAGTGAACCAGTAGCAGGTTTAGACCCCTGTCCATATTGTTTAAGGTCATAGACCATGTCTTGTTTGTGTCAGTTGTGTAGGTACAGATGGGCTGAAACAGCTCGGTGGGCAACAGGGGGTTTTTTGCTAGACTGTTTTTAACCCTATCAGTTCACTAAAGACAACAGAGACTACATCTTGCCCTAAAACTGTCACATTTCAAAACTGCTGTCCTCTGGAGAGCCCCACTGGGGGCCAGTTCAGCATGCACGTCCCCAGCAGCAGCACTCAGCTCTCAGCCTTGCTGCTAACGAGGCAGAGCAGACACTGGCTTGCTCCCAGGAAGTTGATGGTGCACACTCACTTTAAAGAGCAACATCAGCACATCAGCACTGGTGAGACACCACTTGTGCGTGCTGTGGCACATCTAAGTGGCCAGTAGCTTCCCTAGATTAAGTGGAAAGGATAACCAGTTGTCTTGCTGCAGGATTTCCTGCGAGAGGGTCTGTGCTCTATGTTATGCAGGAAATTGCCCCGACCTTAAAAATCAGTGACTGCTGAGTTATAGAAAAATTCTCGATGATGGCCTGGTTTCTCTCAATCTGTATAGACCAAAAGAGAAGAAAAAGTGAAAAAACTAGGTGTGCACAGGACCCCAGCGTTCAGTATTTTATAAGGCAAGTCTCAGCAACACCACTTAGCATTTGCTACCATATTTGTTGAGTCTTAAAAAAAAACCAACAACCCCAAAACAAAAAACAAACAACTTTGTCTAACAGCTACTGATAAATAATAATGCATGAGTGCACATCAAGTCCAGAGACTGCAAGGTACAGGCAGGCCTACTATGCCTACACCAGAATATACTCCCCTCTGTGGAAATAACATACCTGCTGCGTGAAGGACTGTATTAAATCTTTTTCCCCAAAAGGCCATTCTTAAGTGTTATTGAGTTCTGATTTTATGATTACTCTTTCAATGCATTTAATTTATGGAAAAGAAATCTCCTCTTCAAAAACTTGCTTTAATTAATTTTGGCTACAGTAAAATGCTGGGAAGTGTTTATCAATGCTGCAGCTCTAAGCTGCAGTGCTGTGACTGCTGGTAAGTGATAAGAACAGCATGAACAGAAGGGAGAAAAAAAAAGACCACGGGAGTGGGACTCTCCTCCTGGCTTGCTGCCGAGGCCTCAGCTCTGTCACCCTGGAGCAAGGGTTGCAGTGGGAACAGGCCCAGCATGCAAGTTCATGTGCTGCTAGGAAGCATTTTTCTGCAGCAAATTTGGAATATACTAGGAATGGTCATTTGCTAGCAAACAGATGTTGGACCAAGAGCAACGCAGGAGCAAGTTTTATGAACGCAAGACATGTTCAGGCTTTAACTGGTTTCTGGCCTTAGACAATCCACACCTTCTAGTGGTCAAGTTGATAGGGGTTGCATGGCCTTACCGGCTCACAGAAGGGAGCACCGGGTTTCTGGAAGCAATTCAATGTAACAAAGGACATTTGAGTTGACCCCTGCTTTCCCTGTTCTTGATTTGCTCTGTTGAGGGTAGCAAAGGCACAAACCATGGCCGTCTAAGGGTAACTTCTTTCCAATTTATAAGATAAGAAATGTGCTGACAGGAGTTCTGGAGTGGACAGGTAGCTTGAAACCACTTGCTGGTCTGGGTCACTTACCATCTCAGACTTTCACAGAGGCTGGTGGCATCACAAGTTGATTCACCCTGGTGAAGGGAAAACAAAAGTGACATGTGAGAGCTGCAATTAGCCAAGAAACAGGCTCCTAAACACATACCAGCCTATTAAATCCAGATTTAAGTTGCTTAACGGGTTCTAAAGAGATAATACATTAATAAGCATCCTGCACAGTGGTATAAAACTGAACCCCTTTCACAATGGTGTCTGATAGCAATTCTGACAGTTGCTAGAACATGCCAAGTAACATTGCTGACACTAATTGACAAGGATTTGGGAAGGTCCCAGAGGCATTCAGACGTAGCAATTGTTTCCTTAAGCCAGTAACAAGACTGTTTATACAGTGGCTGTTGAACGGTGTCCTTCAGACTGACAGCATAAATGTAAACAGTTGCCACAGATAAAAACTAAATTAAGAAAAAAAAGGAGCTGTCTTCCAGCTTTCAGCTCCTGAAGACCTGCTGCTGTTCAGGACAGCTGCTCCCAAGTGATGGATGGAGTCCAGTGGTGACTGCAGCGTCACCAGGCAGAGACTATTCTCAGCAACATGCTGTCCTGCACCTCCTGCTGCAGAGGGCAGCCAGGGGAACGGCTCCTGTCTGCTCTGGGGGGTACCAAGGGAAAAGGCAGCAATAGTTTTACAAAGCTTGGCCCTTGGACCTGCTCCTCATTGCAGTACATGCCCTCATCAGCCTTCCTTGTCAACAGCTCTCCTGCTGCAGCACATCACTGCTCTCCCCACCTTGGTCGTGCCTTCCCAGACTGTGGTTACTCAGGGAGAGGAGCAAGCTCCTTTGATAGTGTTAAGCACAGCAGGGCCTGTGGGGACTGCAAGAAAAACAAGTTACCCTCAAATTCGGAGGCCTCTGGGACTTGGTTTCTATCTCAGACGCTCACTGATGTCAGTGGGAACTCCTGGATTCTCAGCAACGACGCTGGAAAACCCGCACCTCACTTGAGGACCTGGCTTGGCATTGCCGTGTTTGCCTTTACCCAGATGCACTCCAGCTGTACTCGGCCAACAGGCAAGGAGATCTGACTCACAAATTAGGAGCCTTCTATACCATTTGGCTGTGCTAACTTAAAATAATGAATAAACGGAAGCAGCAGTATTTTGTACCTTAAAGGCTTGCAGCAGGAATTTGCCATTGCATGCAAAGGCACAGCTTCTTTCTCAATCAGTGAAAAACTTGGGCAGGTTTACAGGGAAGAGCATCACCACTTCAGGTCCTACCAGGATAGAACTTCCCAGTGAAACATAGTTTTCCTTTGGAAAATGCTGATTCGTTAAAACTCATCTGTGGCTCTTCACCAGACTTCGTACCTGACCCAGGAAACACTTTTTTGTGTGCTGAAAAGCTCTGATGCTGGATTCAGACACAAACTCAAGGATAAAAATTAGCCAGTGGTTAGGGGATGCCTTCCAAGAAATTTCCACATCAGAAATTGGCCCAGTTCAGCCTACAGCTCTTAACTTCACACCAACCTCACAGACAGTTTGTCCTCAAGAGGTACAGAAGCCTCTGTGCCTTTTCTGCCCTTCAAGGTGATAAACTGAAATATTTTTGATGCAGGAGCTGACCCAGGTTTTTTTGTAGAATTACCTTTCTTGGTAACCCTGCTGCATCGGACATCACATTTTATCGAACACTGTAACTGTGCTTTAACTTTCAGAATGCATCAGAGAGAGAAAACAGACCACCTTGTAATGCTACTGTCAGCATCAGACGTAGGAAATAAACTATGCTATGAAGCTGTCACAGAATACTGAAACGCCAGATACTTGAACACGCCGTAAGATTGTTTAAAAGTCACGTCCCTTAACGTGTAACTCATTGCACACTTTTAGAAGATACAGAATACATACAGAAAAAGCCAGTTTTACCATCACTTTCTGTTTAGCACAACCTGCACTGCTGACAGATGAACCATAAACACACACAACTTTCCTTCTTACATCACTTATAGTTCAGCCTCCTGCGGGAGAAAATGCACCTCCTGCACAAGTATTCTGTTGTCCCCAGTCATGAGAGTTACTCATTCTTTGCTTTTTAACACATTTCTCTCAACTTCTGTGTATTAAGTTTTTCTGTGAGGGGTTTTGGTTTGTTTGTTTGGTTTGTTCATCAGAAGGGACCTGCAGCAGAGAACGGAGGAATGTGAGGAGAACAACTGTGCAGACATCATGGCTGGTGAAGGAAGAAAGGAGAGGGATGAGGAGGAGGTGCACAGAGCCCAGGTTCCCCTTTTGCAACCCATGGCAGGAGCCAGCTCGGCTGCCTGCAGCCCATGGAGGTTCTCCAGTGGAGTAGATCCACACAAGAAGGTGGCTGCCCCTGAGAAGGCCATGACTCTGGGCACTGTGTGCTGGAGTAGTTTGTGCATGAGGGAAAGTGCAGCTGTGGGCAGGCCCAGATTGGACTTCTGTGGAGGACTTTTCTCCTGCAGGAAGGGTGTCACGTGGAAGCAGAGTGAGAGGAGTCCTCCCTACCCCTGAGGAGGAAGCAATGGCAGAGATCGCATGGGATGTACTGACCGCAACCCCCAGTTCCATCTCCCCTGCATCCCTGGGCAAAGCAGGGGGAGGTGAAGAAAACAAGAAACAAAGCTGAGCCCGGGAAGAAAGGAGGGGTGGGGGTGTTTGACTTTAACTCACTGCTCTACTCTGATACTGTTGGTGACGAATTAAAATGGTTTGCTTGTTTTTTCTCCCTATGATGAGTCTGCCTTTTGCCGGTGACCTCCCAGTCCATATTTTCTCAAGCCCCTTTTTGTGGGCATCTGGTGCTCAGTTGCCCACTGGGCTTAAACCACGACATTCTGCTTCATCTCTCTGTTACAGCACAGAGGCCTAGAAGGGCTAATCCTGAAATGCATTCAGAAAATTTAACGGGAAATTAGACCTCGCATGACTTGAGAGCCTGCTGGGGAGAGAAGTGGCTTTCAGGGATCCCAGAGGAAGCCAGTGAGCAGAGAGGGAACTGAAACAGTCGCCCAAACTTCAGATGGTGCAATCCTCATTCTCTCTGAAGCGCTGTGTTGTAGACAGTGGTCACTGGTTTGTGCACAGACTGATTTCCACAAGGCTCATCCTACAGGTGACAGCAGGTCAGCTGGGGATTGGTTTTTTTTTCAGCAAAACCACTAATAATAGATTTTTAGATTCTTTTTGGTGGTAAAATGTAGTACATGGGCTTAAAGCTCAAGAGTATCTTGAGGGGATCCACAGTCCATCCCACTTCAATGCCAATGTAAGGAAGAGATGCTCAAGGCCTGTAGTAGGATCACAGACCACGATGACAGTACCTGAAGTGCAGAGCAAGGGCCACCCAGGCAGTAACTTGGCTTCAATGGGGGAGCAACTTAAATGCCTGTACACCAATGCACGGAGGATGGGAAATAAGCAAGAAGAGTTACAGATGTACACATACCTCCAGGGCTATGAGGGCAATGGCGTCACTGAGATGTGGTGGAATGGCTCTTATGACTGGAACACAGGAATAGAGTGCTATAAACTCTTCAGGAAAGACAGGCAGGGGAGAAGGGGAGGGGGTGCTGTGCTCTACATTAAGGACCAGCTGGAGTCCATGGAGCTCCACCTGGGGCAGGGCGAGGAGCTTACAGAGTGCTTATGGGTCAGGGTTAAAGAGAAGACAGGGGAAGGGGATATCATTGTGGAGGTGTGCTACAGGAAGACCAAGTGGATGAAGCCCTCTATAAAGAGCTAGCAGCAGCTTCACGTTCACAAGCCTTGGTCTTCATGGGGGTTTTCAGTCACCCTGACATCTGCTGGAAAGACAACCCAGTGGGGCAGCAACGATCAAAGAGGTTCCTGGAATGCACAGATGACAACTTCCTCCTCCAAGTGGTAGAGGACCCACAAGAAAGGGTGCCATGCTGGACCTTGTCCTCACAACCGGGAGGGGCTGGTGAGCGACGTGAAGCTCAAGGGCAGCCTTGGCTGCAGTGACCACGAAACGGTGGAGTTCAAGATCCTTAGGACATCAGAGAGGTCGTGCTGCAAGCTCACCAGTCCTGACTTAGGAGAGCAGACTTCAGTCTCTTCAGGGATCTGCTAAGCAAAGTGTCATGGGATAAAGACCTGGAGGGAAAGGGGCCCAAGAAAGCTGGTTGGTATTCAAGGACCATCTCCTCTGAGCCCAGGAGCACTGCATCCCAAGAAGGAGGAAGCCAGGCAGGAA
>NW_010164508.1:0-788 GCF_000695765.1 Mesitornis unicolor | reverse complement strand
CAAGGAAATGTTAATAAAACAAAAAGGGAGTGTGTTATGTGCCAGCCCACGTTCTCGCCTTTGGAAAGCTTTGTATGTCTTAAACTACTTAGCTGTAACTGAGAGTGATGTGCCTGTTCTTATGTCTCATTTTTTATCCTTACAGACTAGAGATTTAGGTGCAACTCCTCACAAAGCAAAGGTGTCAGTGAAGTCTCTCCAATAGGGACAATGGGAGGGGCCTTTTGACTTATTTACCTGGGGAAGGGGTTCTGCATGTATTTCCACATAAAATGGCACACGGTGGGTTCCTGCTCGTTGTGTGCGGCCTGGTCTTCAGCGACAGCAGCCAGGAAATGATTCATCAACCCTCTCAGCTAACCCATGGACTAGTAAGAATGTGTGGGTAAGGCTGTCAAAGGCTTTAAAACAGACTTATTTTTGTGCCTCGATGGCTCAGTCTGAACATCTGTTTCACACGTTTAGTAGGAGTGCCCTTGTCTGATCAGAGTCAGCTCAGTAAAGGCATGACAAAATCGAATGGTCAACCACGGATTTTGGCTCAGAACAAATGTGAAACACTCAAAAACTGTACAGAGAATTTTGATGTTTGGAATGATTGCTTACCGGTTTCTCCTTTTGAACCTCAAGAAATGGAATTGTTGGGCAGTGATCAAATGCCCTCTTGTTTCTATTTTGACTTCAGGAAGGGTAGTGATTTTGTTGAAGGAAATTTCACAGGGTATCATGATGTTACCCCGAATCTTCCTATTTGTGCCAATTCCACAACTTGGTGTAATCATACTTAG
>NW_010164507.1:7848-27100 GCF_000695765.1 Mesitornis unicolor | reverse complement strand
TATTATTATTATTTTATTTCATAGCTGCATAGAGGTGACTGATTTGTCACCCGGTTTTGTCTTTGTTACAGTTTTTCCAATACTCCGTTTTCAGTGCTAACCCCAAAAATGTGCACAGCTGCTCAGAGTCAGAAAATACATGAGAGTATAAGTATTTTTTAAATCTTTTGTGGCTTTATTATTTAAATGATAGCAATTTAAGACTATAGGTCAAATACATCCTGTTGTAACCTCTGTTCACTCCTTGTTGCAGTTGATGTAACAGGCTGTAACTCCCTTACTTTCAATTAATCCAGTGAAGTCTATGGTACCTACATTTCTGTTAGATTGGGTAGGTCAGTGTTTAACACCTCCAGTCTCAGCCTAAGGGACTCTCACTTCTTAATCAAGTTCTTGCTTCTACAAAGTCAATAAAAATTTGGTAGTACAAGCCACTTTACAAATTGCAGATGAATGTAAGAGGTAAACTTCCATGATACTGTGTGATAATTTTAGACATGTCTGCCATCCACATGACGTAGAAGTGGGTTGTGGATCCACATCAAGCCTCTTGTCCTCACAAAGAGCTGTTGTGTAGTTATCAAAACCCAAACGAGCTTTCTCAGGAGGTCAGACGTGTGAGCTCACTGCTCGCATGACTGACAAGGATGTGCAAACAAAGAGAAGTCACAGGAAACGATCCTTAGGCACTGCAAAAACTGAGAAGACATGTTGTTTGAAAGTTTTAAAGTACACTGCTGGATTTGTTTGGGGTTTTTTATTTGGTTGGTTTTTCTGAAGCTTTTATTAGAAACTCGATTCCTCCTGGTAATGTGTTTTCCTCCTTATCCAGTTACAGACAATGCAAGCAGCAGAAAAAATCAAAGCAGTGAGATGTTGTATAGTACTGCAGATGAGATTTTTATATATACCCATACTTTAAAATATTTTTGTCATTTATGGGAAACTGATTTGGATGTTAATTCAATGCCTTTTCCCCCAGAAATTTAAAAAGCAATCTCTATGTAGAATGTCTTGTTTTGATACATGGAACTACAGCTTTGCCTGCCATTCTGTTTACATTGTATATTAGATATGGGGCTGAGTCTGTGTCTGACCTCTCCTTACTTCTCCATTTTAAACGTTTAGGCCCAGACTGCATCATTCCCTACATTTGATCTAAGCACTCTCTGGTCCCTAAGGCTTGAGGGGAGTCAGCTCACCGTGCCAAAACTCAAGCTTGCAGAGTGTGTGAATGATGGACGAGTCACACCATGCTGTTTCTCAGCTGTCAGTAGTCATCTCTGGCCATGGTTCGATCCCTACAGTTAGAGTGCCTTTCTTTTCCATTACCAAGAGGGATCAGCAAACAGAGCTGCTTCCAAATGGAGGCTAATCCTTGTACATTTGGCTTCTATGGAAATAACCCAAGTCACACTGTTTTGGAATAGGAGGCTCCAACAAACATGCTTTCAGAGGGAATCAGTCTTGTTGTGATATGTTTGTCCTTGAAGTATAGCCCTATTTTCAGGGAACTTCATGTTGAGGGAATTCCTCAAGTAAGACTCCTGATGAATTAGTTTATAGTAATGGTTGAACGTATTTCTGTTAGCGTCACGGAATGCTGATATTCTTTTTAACTGAGGGTTGTATGATGTTTTGGCATGATATTTTGGTATTCCATAAATGTATAGACTAAATTAAATCCTGAAACAAACACCAGGCAGTCACTAGGTTGAGATCAGTATACTCTTACAGCTGCTGTACTGTCAGACAGCCTGTTCCTGTTTTTTATCCTGTCTTTCAACCATCTGAGAAAGAGCTGGGGAGAATCACCCTTTGTGTGGGCTTATTCTGTTAGGGTCCCACTGAACAAGCATGATTTTCATCTTTGGTAGTGCTGCAGGTATTTCTCAGCTGTTTCCGAGTGCCTGTTTTCTGTTTGGGGTTATAACTGTTCAAGCTCTGGCATTTCCTTATCTATAATTCCTGCTCTGGTTTTCTGTAGCCCTAGGTAACTGTCGTGACCCATAGCAGCAGTGAAGTCCTGCGCTCTTGGTCAGGTTTTTATTATTCGTATGAACTGTTAACTCTCCCTTTTCAAAGGTGCACGGAGGAGGATGTGCTTAGCCTTTTACTTCTACAAATCTTCTGTCTTTGTTTTCTTCTGATAGCACTTTTGCCTCATCTTTATTGTGAAAAGGTCTTTGTTGGATTTGTTTACAGTTATGCACAGTGTCTTGCACCCTCCTGCCCCCTCACTGTGTTCAAATGTATTTTTCAAAAGATAAACAAAAAATATGTGTTAAAATTTACAAAAGACACGTTTAAAGGACCATCTCAAGAGTGAATTGAGGGTACTTGAGGGTTTGCTATTGCGTAGGAGTCAGTGTCAGTTAGAGGAGGCAAGGAACCTTTCTGCCCTACTCTTTTTTGTGGTGACTTGCTTGTCGACATTTTTTGTGTTTCCTTCTCAGTTGTCCCTTTCCCAGCTTGATGAATGCTGGTCCATGCTGCCATCCTTTCTCTGGGAGCTGCCTTGTTCTTTTGATGAGCATCTGCTGTCCTTTTTTGAATCTCTGTCCTTTTGTACGCTGATTCCATTGTTTGTCATTTTCCCTACCAATTTACCTGGTGCAGACAGCAGACATTGTGATTTGTAGTGCTCTCGGGCTCTCCAAAGCCTTTTAAAGTGAATTAATACTGTATTTTCCACTTTGCAGTTCTTTGGTACAGAAGCATTTTTAAGTAAAGGGTTACAAATGGTAATTAACTGTTTTATCAGTGGCATCTTTGAGAAATACTGTGTGTTGTCTTGTTCTGGTGACTTGTTATCACCTAAGTATTTTTTCATCTATCCTAAAGCCCCTTCTGCCAGCCTGTTATGATCAATCCTTTGAGAAGTCGCCTGTAAAGGAGGATCTTTGCTTTGCCAACTTCCTTGTGTCAAATACATACATGCAAAAACATTATTCTCTGAACTTCTGTTCTGTGGTGAGGTTGTCCGTTAGCTCCTTGGCAACCTTTTTTGCTCGTGATCTGTCTGAAAAAAAGATTGATGAGCCTTTCTGCAAATATAGTTTTGTAACTTTTAATTGCCCTGCTTACTGTGTTCTTATTCGTAAATGACGAGAGTTCACAAGCCTTTCTATTTTTCTCCTAGGAGCCCTTATTTCTGCTTTTGTTTGTTTGTTTGTTTTCAGGTTTGGAGGTTTCCCGTTATTTCTTTCTTTAAATAGGCACTGTTAAGGATGCAATACAAATGCCTACCTGGACATACAAAATTTAAACTCATAGTAATTTCATATGCCTCAAGTCAGAACCAATAACATATTCAGTCTGACAATAGTGGGTTCTTTGTATTTAAGGCAACTATAGGAGTCCACAAGCTCGAAATTATCATAGAGATTGATGGTAGCCAGCATGGCTGAAATAAAGGATTAAGAGTCTAAATCCTTATTTTTGTTCAGGGAAACTGTGAACATTGCAAGGTGCATAAAGGGAAATGCCAATCAGTTATTGGATAAAAAAATCGCGGAAGAGATGGAGATGCACTGAAACCAGGTTGCTCAGAAGGGCTGTGAGATCGCCATTTGGAATTTAAAACTCATTTGGACACCCTGAGCAGCCCAATTTAATGCTGAAGTTAGTTCTGCTTCAGGACTGTAAGGGACTGGATCAGAGATTCCCTGAGGTCCCTTCCAGCCTGCGTCACACTGCGATTCAGAAGTGTCCTGAACGATTATTGCTGAAGAGACTAGGGGGCAGATTGTATTCTAGCGCTTGCACAAGAACATCCGGATAAGTGACTTGATTTCTGAAGCTGAGGCTTTCTGATCCTTAGATGATACTGTCTGGGAGCCAGTTTTCTTGTTGCTATGTGTGCTGTGGAGTTAAGAAACACTGCTTCTCTGGAGAGACTGCTATTCAGTCTGTGGTCTGGCGTTTCAGTTAGTGTGCCTTGCCAGCAGGGTGTTTGCTCCTTCAAAATAACTACCCTGAAGTGAGGGAAGAGCAGCAGCTCCTCAACTGCAGCATTGCTGTATAACGCTCGTACTGAAATACTTAACGGCTGTTCCAACATCTTTTTACTCTGATGTGGAACTGTATTTTAGCTATGGATTTTGTGGTCATAGTCTTTAGTATTTCAAATGCTGTTGTCTTATTCCATGTGCGAGTGACTCCTTTGAGTGTTTGGGAATAGCAAAGATGTCCTTATCTGGAATGAAGTCTAGTTGATTCCCGTTTTTCCTCAGGGATAATGAATGATCATGTCAGCCTAGAATAAGAAATCAGAAGTCATACAGTGTTTATTAAATCTCATTTCTATTCAAGGAGCATGAATATAAGATAAATATGGAATTGCATCATGGTAAAATGAACTCGGGTAACTGAATGTCTGTCTGCTCTCTGCCATCTCCCCATGCCTTAAAACTTGTCATTTCCTTAACCAGCAGAGAGTCTAGCTGCCAAACTTACTAAGTACATGAAGCACCTCTGAATCCTTCACACTAAGTGTCCCACACACCCTTGGAATATAAATTATCCCATCCATGTGTATTTCTCAGAGTGACTTCTTGTTACCAGTCCTTGTAAATCTTGAATTGCTGCAGGGAGATCCCTCCTCTGTCTGCCTCAGGACCTGTATTCCTGAAGGATTGTGATAGATGGTCCCTTTTAGCAAACTTGGCAGATACTTTCAAGTTTGGGCTAAAGAATGGCTGGAAGTGACATGGTTTCCTCCTTCGCAAAGGAATGAACTGAAGGAGAAGGAGGTCTTTTGCCAAAAGGCTGGGAAAGGGAAGAGAGCATTAGCACACGGAAGGGATGTGTGCTGTGCTCCCGTACTCCTTTACTGTCTGTAAAGAAGAGCTGCTGGACAAGGAGGGGAGGTAGGACCTACGTTCAAAGCCAAACCATGGAAAGTTAATTTTTTCCCAGGTAAGGTGAATGCAGCATGAGCTGAGGCTGGTAGGGTTTGTGGAGGTCTTAACTTGTGAGCCGTCCGATGGATGCTGGTTTGACACATGGGTACTCTGGTGGAGCTGGAAGGCTGCAGGGTTTGGTGTCCTAAGCTGGCATTTCAAAGGCCGAGATCGTTGTGCTGGTTTGCTCTGGATTTTAGCAATGGCAAAAAGTGTAAGTGGCTGTCTTCAGTTTTGGGTCGCCTGACTGTTCCAGTTCAATGGTAACACCATGTTAGTTCCTGCCAAGTGTGAAATTTCACCTTGTGCCTATTTGCATGCTTCTAAGTGTAATAGCAGGAGCAATTGGTGTGGTGCATTACAACAATAGTTTGGTAACGCTTCTCCCATATTCATCTGAAGTGACATATTTCAATGAACTGAAAAGATTCTTTTCCTGTCTTAAGGACTCTTTGTGTCCTTTTTCTTTGGCAAATAACGACAATGACAACAACAACAACTTGTTTAAGTACAAGTTGTCCTCTTGCAAGGATGCAAGGTTTACAAAATCATCCCTGATTTTCTCTCTTCTCTTCACTTGTTACCAGTTTCCTTTTACCTCACAGCTGGATTTTGTTTCCATTCTTTTTTGAATACTTATCTCTCTCTATTGTTTTGCACACAATTTCTTTCTCCATTCTCCTTGTTCTCTGTATGATCCCTATTCCTTGCCCCAGTGCGTGTTTATCAGCTGTGTCACTTAGGCCATCTCCATGGTTAGTTCTTTCCAGCTGCCCGCTCACTGCCACACTGAGGTCCATTGTGTTTAACAATTGAAGTTGAATTGCAGATCATTATTCCTCTGCTGCACATCCCTGAACTTAGGCAATTTGGGAGCATTTTAGAGAGAGGTATGTAAAGATAGTAGCTGAACCTGCAGACAACCGGTCCTGCCAAGGACACAAGTTACGCTGTTGAAATTTTTGTTCACATGGCAGCAGAACTGCACGCAGGTGCATGGTGCAGTGGTCGAAAGAGAAGTAGGAACTCCCACGGAAATTGCATAACAGTCTTCTGTAATTAAAACAAAAGGAAAATTGAGTCTTGGAATTTGTGATTTCTTTATGTCACAACTTTTGGATTAGCTCTTTGGGTTTTTTATGAGGATTGGAAGAATAAAAAATAACTTGAGACTTTTTCATAACTCTTAATTTCCTCCAGGAAATCTGCTGTAATTCCTGTTTTTTCAAGGTGAGGTGAACACGTGCAAATCCTATTTCACTAGCTTCAGACAGCCTTAAATTTGGGTTCTTTATTTTTGAGGGACATGGAATTGAAGCTCAGCAATCGGCGTGGAGTTGCTAATAGTGTTCAACATTCTTATAGACTATTTGTAAGTCTAAAGATGTTATTGTTTGTTTAAATACTAATGGGCTTTTGGCAGAGGTTGGGGGTGCTTGATGTGTCTTTCCTTATCAGTGAAGCCACCGTGGAAATTGTTCTGCCACTGGAATTTCTCCTGATTGGCACTTCCCTCCTCAGGTAAAGGCTCTCAGTCCTCAAGGTGTTCTTACCTGAAGAATGACAAATCAGTTTCATTGCTGTGCACTCTAACAGAAAATGCTGCAGTGAAATATTTGAAACAAAGGTGTGAAAGACAATAGTGAACTAATATGCTGTGGGTTAACTTTTTTGGTATTTATCACAGAATCACAGGACATTAGGAGTTGGACCACAGCTCTTATGCGATTACTCAGTAAAAAGTGCTTATATTTGCATTGTAGTTATTTTTAATAAAGAAAATAATTAAAAATTTGTGAAAAGGAACGGTCAGTTTCAGGGCCAGAGACTGACAGAGATCTGAGCATGGTACAATAAAACAACTAAGAAACAAGAATTTATTTCCTTTTCTCAAGCAGAAAATAGGAACTATATTAACATTTTCATAACTATTTATATTCAGAATTACCTGAAAGGACTAGTTCCTGAGTGGTGAGGCGAAATAAGATTGTGAGATGTTACTCAAAGGGGGTTAATTGTAGCTGTAAATTTGACTTAAATAACAGGAGCACTATGGAATGTACGCTTACTTTCATGACAAATGAGTGATGACTTCTTCCCGGTAGCACATAGTTTACAATATGTTTCTTTTTGCTTTAGGGTTGCTTCTTCATTTCTTATGAAAAAAAGGAGGAAGATGTCTGATAATTACTGAACTTCTCCAGAGCGGGTTGAGTTTGTAGTTCTGAGAGACTTATCACTGTTAAACTCTTGCTGTCTTGGACCTACTTGTACATTAATGGGAGTTTGTAGGACTGTAGAGTTTGAAGAATTTTTATCTGGATGCTTTTTGTTGTACTGTATCACTTAGAAAAAATGATGCCGAGGTAGCAACGGGTAAGCTAACGATGTTGGACAAGCATTCCTGGGGTTTGCAGTTTGTAAGATGCTGAAATGTACTGAAAGGAAGAGTGAGCCTATTGCTTTTCATCCTTCAGTCCTATTTTGATGCATTATGTATTTGAAGTAGAGAATACCTTTCCCTCTGTCTTTAATTTTCTGTGCGACTGTAGTCACATTGGCACGCATGCTTCAGACGTGGAAAACTCCCCTAGGCACGAGGATTGTAAGGGTTTTCAGACTGATTTTTTAGGAGGTGCTTTGAAAAGCAGAATAGGAACAATTTGTGGAGTGCTAGAACACAACAGCATCTGATTCTTAACAGTGATGAAATGCCAAATGTGCTGAGAACAGTTAAAAAAGACGGCTAACACAGGTTACCATAACTGCGGAGTGCCAGATGTCTTTAGCAGGATCCAGTATAATGCATATGTTAGTACTGCAGTAATTGATTGCTGTTGATTTTTAAATTGGAATTGGAGAAAAGCAGCCTGCGTGTGTTTACGTGTGTGTGTGGGAGGACTGTAGAACAGATTATTTATGCAGAGAGTCCAGGCACACTTAGTAGAAATACCTCTGGGTGTGCTCAGCAGCAGGCTTTGACCATGCGGGGAAAGTTTGCATTAATGGGAGGCTTTACCTGGAGTCCTCTGTCTGCTGCCTCCGTGTGAAGCCAGCTGAAGCATAGCAGAGAGAGGTCATGCTAAGAGGAGCTGGAGAAAGCCTTTTTGATTCATCAGCTGTGTACGAATCGGAGATCCCTGCTGCGAGACGCTGCAGGTGTCAGTGTCTGTGCTGCTGGGTCCAATGCACTAATTGCATAATGGCTCTTCAGGGCAGTCTTCAAATGGATTGGGAATGCTTATTGCAGATACTTTAGGTATTTGTATATAAACTACTGTAACTTTTAGTACATGTATGGACCAGAGAGGATTGGGCAGTGTGAGGAATGTAACAGTTTATGCAGCACATATTCCTACAAATTTATTTTTTCCCTGTACCCTTGGAAGATAGGACAAGAAGTCGAATCGCAGGAAGAAAGTTTGTTGTTAGATGGTGTGCAAAAATTTCTAACAATAAAGACTCAAAAACACCAGAGTGGATTCTCATGCATCATTTGAGAGTATCGATCTGTAAGAAGAGGTTTAATTACTCCTCCTTTATGAAAGCTGGATGAACCTTGGAATATGCACAAGATCGTCTATTGTCTGTGTTAAGAAGGTGTCTTCCTATGGTGAACTGGTGATTGGGCAAGGAATCAATGCCTGGAGATGGCTGGTGAGATACAGAGATTCTTATTTGAGATCTCTTACTATCTTGATTTTTCTTTCAGAAATTCAATAACCTTATATGCTCTGAGTTGAGAAAACACTGCTCAGATATTACCAAGGGTTCTGAGTATGAATGCAGAAGCCTGCAAACATGAGAACTGATATCCTCTGCTCAGACATGCCGCTGGAGTTTAGCTTTTGAAGGACAAGAGCTGCCATAACCAAGGAAGTTTTCCTCTTGATACATGTTCCTTGGTAGCACTGTGTTGATGGGATAGGAATAACAGACTTGTAAAGAGTCCAGGGGAGAGGCATGCACTTCAGATACACATTCATGCTTGCAGGGCCAGGGATTCAAGCTTTGATGACTTGTCTTAGCAGTTATTGGTTACATCTAGTGATGTTTTCATGCAAGTCTAATATATTTGCTTTGTCTCTTGGAATGAATTTTGGAGGTTAGAGGAGGATGCAAAGAGCTCTGTAGAAATGATGTGTCCACCATTTCCTACCAAAGGAATTTCCATCCCATTACATGTTAGAGTTTCTGTGGTCATCATTCACAGTAAGAATGGCTACAATTCTGTACCCAGTTCTAGTTCAAGTTCTTGTTTTATTTCCACCCTGGTCATAAGGCAAGAAACTCCTTTGGAGATGTTTTACAGGATCTGGCTTTGCTGTAGGTGTATGGTCTGCAGAAGGACTTTTCGCTCCCTGTTTTTCCAGCTGGTGGCATCTCCTCCCCCAGAACTTCTGGCATATGTTCCTTGTATCAGGCATCGCAGAAGGCTGTAGGTTTTGTATTCTCTCCAAGCACTCAGAGTTCCTTTAAGGCTCTGCAGTAGGAGTAGCTAAATGGAGAATAAATTGCAAGCCCTGCAGCCGGTGTTTTGTGCAATAAGCTAAGTGCCCTTGAGCTTCAGTGACTGCCTGCCTGATCCTCCTTTTGACCCCTAGAAACACTTCAGTGTTCAATTCAGTGCAGGTTATCAGGTGTTGGTGTGATGAGTTCACTTCTGGGCCCCACGTCAGTCACCTGGGAGAGGTCCTGCATCTGGCAGGTTTGGCAGCCCAACCCAGCCCAGCTCCGCTCTGCTCTTGGCTTCCTTCCACACTGGGACTCCGCAGGGGAGGCTCAGCTGCTTGGAGCTGTGGGGTGCTGAGGAGCTGGGCCTGGCATGTGCCCTCCTGCAGCAGGAGGGAGACACAGCCTTCCTCAGCTGCCAGCCGTGCTGCAGGCCTGCCTTCCTCATGGGTGTGCAAGGACTTTGAGGTGAAAGGATGCAGTTATTTTGAGACCCAGCGTGTAATCAAGCCTGAAGTATGTGGGGAATGAGACGGGTGACTGGCCTCACCCCGTGGCCTTGTGCCAGTGGCAGGATTCCACTAATCGTGAGGCTTTCCAAGGCAGTTTTGTGGGTTTTTTTTTGTTTTGTTTTGTTGTTTTGATTTTTTTGTTTTTGTTTTTGTTTGTTTTTGTTTTTAATACTGTATTTTAGTTTAATATTACTTGGTAGTTCAGTGTATTTACACTTTGTTACATTTTACTTGATAAAGATTTTTAGCTATTTAAGGGAGGCATTCTTTCTTCCACTAAACTGCAAAATAAGGTTTTGATGGATGTGTTGCATGTACATTCTTCAAGTCCAGAAGTGTTAGTAGCAGCACACTCCCTTTTATATTTTATGAGTGCGCAGGCAATTAAATTTTACCCATTTTTCAGTGGTGTGAACTGTTACAAATATCTTTTGAGTTTTGAACAAAAAGAAAAGAGGATTCTCACCTTTTTCCTTTAGATTTCCCACCTATTGGGATGCTCTGATCTTGAGCTTGGAAGAAGTGGTCCTTCAATATAAACCAACTGTCTTGGGCCCCTTTACCTTCTAGTATCCTGTCCCATGGAATTTCCCCTAACAATTGCTTGAAAAGGCCAAAGTTGACCCTGCTGAAGTCCAGGGTTGTGATCCTGCTTGGTATTCTGTTCCTACCACACAAGACCTTGAACTCCACCATCTCATGGTCGCTGCAGCCAAGGCTGCCCTCAACCTTCACCGCTTCAACCAGACCCTCCTTGTTAGTGAGTGTAAGATCCAGCAGCACTCCTTTCCTAGTTGGCTCATCCACCATTTGCATCAAGAAGTTATCATCAGTGCACTGGAGGAACCTCCTGGACTGCGAATGGCTGGCTGTGTAGGCCTTCCAGCAAATATCCGAGTAGTTAAAATCCCCCATAAGAACCAAGGTCTGTGTTTGCAAGGCTGCTGTCAGCTGCCTGTAGAAGGCCTCATCAACTTCCTTATCCAGCCAATAATTCCTGTACAAATAAATAAGTAATTGAAATAATTACTGTTAAAGCTGTATTTGGTTTTTTTCTTTGCCTGACAGACTTCTGAGAAATTAATAATATTCCCACTGATTTCAGAGTTTACATTAGGAGCACTCCAGGATATTGCAGAGAGATGTACCTCAATTTAAGACATTTATTTCTCTTTTCATACTTTTAACATGCATTTCCTTCTCTTAGTGCTATAACTAAGTGGAAGGAGAAGGTTTTTAAAGTAAAGGTAGTATTTTTTTTGCATTGCCCAACATTTCTAAGTATTTCAAAACCAATGAAGCATATTTTCTCATGTGGACATGGCACTGCTTTCAAACTGGCAGGGGCAGTGGCTGGAGTGGTTGTTATCAGTTATCATGGAAATTAAAGTTGAATTAATGAATGTACCCATTTTCCTTTATGATGTCTGTGCCCATAGTATTTGACTTGACAAGTTCTTCCTCAATTTTTTTGGTTTTACATCCCCTTCAGAATACAGTTCCCCAATTCCATGTGGAAATTGTCAGGTAGCATCTGGTTAAATGAAGCTGACAAGTGTGTTCTGTCAGTTTTTATTTGAGTAACTTAATATATGGAGAAACCAGGCTTTTATATGGGTGATAGTATCTACATGATTTTTTTCTGTCTTATGCAGATTCATATAAGAACCCCAGGCCATCTCTGGCATGACTTCTGGCTTTAGGTAAGAGATTCTGATTTTTAATAGTTTTCATTTTGAATTCGTGTGTTCAGAAATTGGTGAATATGAACATAAAGAAAAATATATAAATATAAATATATATAAATATAACATAAAGAAAAAAAAAGAAACCAGACAGAATGGCATGTAAATATTATTTATTTAATAAAGAAGATATGTGGCTTAAAATGCATCAAATATGGGATGAAATTCTACAGTTGTTTGAAGTAGACGATATCCCTTGGATCAAGCCCTGTTGTGTCAGACCAAGGTGGTGTGCATGAAGTAGGTGGTGCTGCTTATGGTTCAAAGTGTTATTCCACATCCCTAGTGAAGCCTCTGTGTCTCTTCAGAGCTTTGCTCTCTTGCACTGCACTGACTGGGCATATGGTGCTTCAGTTGCCCAGTTATTGCTTCTCATAATTTAGGGCAGATTTCGTATGAAAATGAAAAACTGCTCGGTGATGTCCTTTACTTCCTTATGACAGAGCATGATTGTGTGTAATTCCTACGTTTAACTAGAGCCCTCCATTGCTTTGGTTTATTTTGTGTAGCTGATCTGACAACAGATTCACTTACTGAAGTGCTGAGGTGGGCAGGCACCTCTGGACATATCCAGTGCAAGCCCCCTGCTGAAGCAGGGTCACCTAGAACAGGTTACTCGGGGTCATGTCTGGTTGGGTTTTGAGCATCTTCCACTATTAGTCTGGGCAACCTGTTCCAGTGTTCACTCATCCTTGCAGCAAACATCTTTATTCTTCTGCTTAATTGTACTTGCTTGGATTTTAATTTGTGCCCATTGCCTCTTGTCCTTAACCGACACACGTTTTCAAGAGATAGGTAAAAATATCCCTGTAATGTGTGTTTAGAGGTGCAGGAATCTGAAGTACTTTCGACTCTGAAATTCATAATACTGTAGAAAAGATTTTATTTTACCAAGATCCATTTGGAGGGCTTTTTGTTGTTTGTTTGCTTGTTTGGTAACAAAGCAGTCTAATCCAAACTATTTCAAATTGTAGGGAGAATAACTTGGATGTAACATTGTGCTGCTTGTACTCAAAGGGCTTTGTAAGCCCGTTTAATGCATTAAGTCCATTAGTGGCTTCAGATGGTAACTTCTAAGAGTACAGTTTTGGTTCTTTCTCTGCTGTTCTCTACCCCAGCCTGCTTTCAAATGTGTTCAGTGCTATACACGGTGTTTTAAGAATGTGACAAAGACACTGATTTCTTAAATCACAAGGGAAATATAGAATACAAGGACATCTTTTGCTTTTCAACCGTTTATTCCGTGTATATGCATGTACGCTTGAGGTGAGTGCTGTAACCTGTCCGTGTGTGTGTGGGCACAGCTGGTCTGTAGGAGCAAGGAGCAAATTTTCTTCTCTCTGAATGTATTCTGCAATCACATTGGATACCTTTTGGATTATTTTCCCTCTACTTTTCATTGTCAGCATTAGGCATTCTCAATTGAAACTGATGCAGTTTGCCAGTTATATCAGTCTTTGTAATCCTGGCCTATGTCCATGTCACATATATGAGTAATAACATCATGACTGAGAGTACCTGTGGTAGGAGCATTTAAGGAATAGCTTTGAGCACACTAGAGGATATTGGGCATTGGTCCACCTAGGTAAGATGTGTTAAGTCATTAAGCAATGAATTTTGGATGTCAGCCTGAGTTTTAGCTTCTGTTCCCTGTGTTTGAACAAAATTGATAATTTAAATTATTTTAAAATATTTTTTTGCGGAGTATTTTCAACTTTAAAAATATTGTGCAACTCTGAGGTTACCCTGAGATACTGTCAGATCTTGTCAAGTGCAATCTTTTATAATTGCAAAACAGGCTAATCATTCTTTAACACTTAATCAACCCCTTTCAGTGCAGTGCATAGTGAAAAGGAGCTGTGAAAGGCACTTTTGCAGATGTACATGAAAGACGTTTGGAATGGTTCAATGTCATCTCCCAGAGTTGAATGAGGCCCAATGACTGTTGCATAAAGTGTCATGGAAATGTCGGAACTGAGAATGTTCGTTAGCCTCAGGGCTGCACAGCAGGAGACCCAATTTTTAGTACTCATTGCCTGCAGAAAGAAAAGGCATGGGTCAGAAATCCATCAGTGTTTTATTTTCTCTAGTCTTAAGAATCTAAAAATATTAAATAGGCCTGGCCTGTCTGAACTCTTCTTACTCTTCCAGGAAAGACAAAAACACTTTAATACCAAAGCACCACTAAAGCAAACTTCCTTTCAAATGTTACGAAGAACAGTTTTTCTGGTTTATAGTTTTTATTATAACTAATAACATGTTCTTACCACAGTTAACATCACCACCTATTAACAGTATAGATTATTAGTGGTATAGCTACAATGGAAATAACATTATTTACCTGAATTTTCAGTTCTCAAGGCATAGGACACATCTAGGATAACTGTATTATTCTCATCTCTTCAGGGTATGTCTTAATCAATCTGTATTAATTTTTACCTCCATGTTCCCATTAAGTGGAGAGTTTTACTTGTAAGTGTGCTGTGAACGGTGTGATCAGATTATGGAGATGTTGTATAAATCTGGATTGTCAGTACTTTGGAAAACTGTAGCCAAGGCTGTGTGCAGGTTTTCTCTTTATAACAGCTTTGTAAAGGCCTGACTTAACCTGGTTGGTCTTGACGCACATCCAAGAGTACTCATTCTCCTTAATGCAGAACTGCTTTCTGAAGTTCTCGCACTTTATCTAGATTTTTGGAATGAATATACTTCATTTTGCTTTTGGTAAGTAAATGCCCAGTGAGGCTGAAGTGAAACAGTACTTGAGGAAAAAGTTACAATAAAGGAAATTGCGACTGATCACTTCACCTGGTGAGACTGAGGAATGAAATAGGCACAGCGTGGGTCATGGCTGCTGGTACAGTTAAGGTCTGTTGGTGCAGTCATCCGACAGGACTATAAATTAAGCTAGGGAGAGTGGTTTTAACTTGGGAGAGCTGATTTGATCTTTATTGCTAGCTCAGATGTTTAAGTTGCACAGAATACACCAAGCTAATGCATCTTTTTTATTAAATTTCTCTAATGTAGAATGCTCAGCTCTAGACAGCAATATCTTGGGCTTGTCGTCGACTTAAGTGCAGTTTCCTCTGTACTTAACAATTCAAGTGCACTCTTAAGCTCAGCTAGTGAAATTCTGAATCTCGAGTCGCCCAAGATGATGAGTAAAATGTTGCTTAGAATATTCACTTAATGATTTTGTATAAGCAGGCTCATTTAATATATGCATTCAGTTTATTTCCATAAGTACTGTACACCAGCGTTGCAAAAGAAGAATGAAGTCTACGCCTCAAAAACTGATTGCATTAAACTAAAACACTGATTAAAAAAGTGAGTCTGTACCTGTCAGAGGGACTTTCATCTCACTGTAGACATAGATATCAACCGTTATCAGCATAGTACTGGTATATAGCCAGTGTTTATGCAGTGTTTACGGACATTTGTTTACCTATTTTAGCACATACAGAAACAGTAGAAAGTATTAATTTATGAAACAAAACTATTACGTTGAAGCAGAAAAAACTCATAAATCCATCTCCCTGTTTTCTATGCTTATGTTTTCATCCTTTTATCTCGTGTTTTTTGGGTTCCAAACTGTAAATGCTGGAGGTCGTACTTCCTGCTTTACACAAGATGCTGCCATGATACAGCAGTTGTGGGTATTCATTTATCATTTTTTGGCAGTGATAGATCATGTATAAATTAATCCAAATGGAGATGTACATCCAATAAGGAATTACAAAATCTCACTTTGCATACTTCAAAGAACTACCAGCATGAATAGATAAAACCAGTGTAAACACCTTGCTTTCTTTGGCTATCTTGACTGCAAGAGTTTTAAATATATTTTCACCTTCTAGCATCAGGTGATGCTCTGGTTATGTGATAACTACTTTTGCATTATTGTTCCAGTGGTTTGTTAAAGATGTGCTCATTGTCTTGTCACATTCAGTAATGGATAAAACGTGGACAGGGTTTTGAGGATACTCGGTGTACAGAGTAAGTTTTGCTACTTGTGCTCCATTTCACCACTGCCGTCCTCTCAATGAGCTCCTTTGAATTTAGAAATGACACGAGGCATTTCACCACTGCCGTCCTCTCAATGAGCTCCCCTGAATTTAGAAATGACACGAGGTGCTGCTCAGTGGGTGAATAGCTTGCTCTTCTGTAATGCTGCAGTTGAGATTTTAGACCATCCAGTCCTTTGTCAGCAGCAGCAATGGAGCAGCACTAGCATATGTAGGCAAAATTGAGTTTGCTATGGTAACGTTCTACTGAGGAAGAGAGAGGTTTTATGTTATTTATGTTATTTCAGTTGTTGGGAGATGCATACGTGTGCATGATGTGAAGACTCAAAGACAGCTCTCAGATACTATGTTATTTTGGGCATGTGTTTATCATATTTACTGGCTGTGCTGCAAGGAAACATACAACTAACACATAAAGAGTTCGTCTGTCCATCTAAATGGGACTTGCTGGCGTTAAACCGAAAACGTAGTTCCTCGCACTTTTGGAATGACATGACAGTGTCCCCTGGTGGCGAAACGGATGGTGTCCTGCTGGCTTTACAGCCTTTTTTTTTTCCTTTTTCCTTTTCCCCCTTTCCTTGGAAGGGATTGTGACATACAGGCCAAGGAAAAGGCTGTACTGTCTTTAATCGCTACTAATAGAATGATGTTATACTGTGGATATCCTCTAGATTTGCATGGATAGGATGTAGCTAGGACTCCTGTAATTATCGAGTCATATAGTTGTTCTAGCTAAAAACACATAGCACTTCACATGCAGAGATGGAAAGAAGGATGTCTCCCTTCTGAAATAAACATCATGCTCCTGTACTCTGCAGGAGCTGTAGTGCAATGAACGATTTCGCAGCACATTCCTAATTAGATTGTGATGACAATGGGGCATGGGAATCCACAAAGTCACGCTGTTACTAGAGGAAACTGAAACAGCCCCAGCAGTACGTCTTCCAGGCACCCGCATAGTACCATTCAAGCTACAGCCACAGGGCCCTGTACTCTCTCTTACTCATTTCCTTTTTTCTCAGTAGACTTACAAATCAGATTTTTTTTGTGTTGCGCTCTGGAATATCTGCAGTGTAATTAGTGGAAAGTGCCCTTATCTACAGTAGCCTAATGGATGATATGTAGGACAGGGACAAGTTTCTTAAAGACATTTCAAGTAACATCCTTCTGTATATACATTGTACACCTGTGACATATCTGCACAGATGAAGTTTCAGAAGGATGAGTGCTGAAACTTGCTGTAGTATGGGGTAGGTCTCACTATGATTTTGTTTCTCAACATGTTTTCGCTGTATGTCCTTTAAAAACAGAACAAAACGTTTAATCTCGGGTAGACTGGACTGTTAATGAACTATGAGCTAGATCCTGTGAAGCAGCACTTCACAGACAGACATTACAGCTGATGACCATGTCAAGTGTGGATATGCAACAGAACCTGGGTATCTTATTTGTTAAGGTGCATGAATCCCGGTAGACTGAAGTGTGACTCTTTTCCTACAAACAGGTGACTATATTTAAGTTTGTTTGTTTATAAACTGATGAGAAGCCAGGAAATATTGGCAGGATCATTTCATAATAGAGCATTAAAGGATCAAAGGTCAACCTTCTGGCACTAAAAGCTGTTAATCTATCAAATGGGAGTGGAGACTATTCTTTCCTCCCCTGTATCTGTCTGTGTGCTAGAGAGAGCTGCAAGCCAGACTTATTTCCCAGTGCCCTTGACCTGTAAGGCTCAGCATTAGGTTTCAGCATCTAAGGCACTCTCCGTTTTAATGTAAGTATGGCTTCATCTCTCCAGATTAAGGAATAGAAGAGGATTCACTGAGTCAATGTATAACTTACTGCTTCAAGTAAGGAGTGCTATTTTGAATATTAATAACGGAATTCAGTTAATCCCGATACCAAGAAAGACAGAAAGTAGGTTTTAAAGCAGATGAAGAAAATAACATACAGATTTTCAGTGGAACAATGATACTTTTACTATGGCAAGTGTGTCTCATTGAATCTTTAGGGAGAAGACTTGGGTTTTTTTTATTTCTTTCAGTGATAATGTATTTTTGTATCCCCCTTTTGAGGGAAAGGTTCAACAAGCACTTCAGATATCTGCATTTTCTGCAAATAAAACCAGTTACTCATTAAATGTGTAACTGGTATTGAAGTCTAACCCCACTTACATCAGTGTAAATCCAGTAAATCAGAATTGTCTTTATTTTTGCTATTGTGTCTAGCCCTGTTCTTCACTTACTGTAGCACTGGGCTTCAACACTCTTTTTTACATGGGCATTATGCGACAAATGTGGAGGCTGCAGTATCTAGGCACAGCATTGGGAAGGCTTGGCTGGCTCTGTGTGGGCAGATTCAGCTGCTATTCTGCATCCATCTAGGAACTGTTTTTTCTCTGTTGAAGATGTGGAGCTGTGGGTGTACCCTGGCATTTCCAGATGTATGCATTTGCCCAGATAGTAGCCTTTGCTTGCATCGATAATGGAATTACTGAAACTAAAGAATACTAAGTTTTCATCAAAATTCTACTGAAAAATCTCCCTTTTGTAACTACAATGTGGGCAAAATCCCAAATGGGACAGTAGTTGTTGTTGGATAAATACGTATCTGTTGTAAAACACCGACAAAGAAGGTAGTTCACTAGCAGTGAAATATGTACTGATCACAGACGTTCGCTGTGAAATTTACTGCAAATTAAATGCAAAATGAACTTTGGGAACAAAAAATAGTGGCGGGCTGCTTTAGAGGTCAGATGTGTATGGAGTGTCTATGCCTGATGCTCTGTTTGGAATGTCTTCTTTTGGTTGAATTTGGTGTTTGAAAATGAGGGAAGAAAATCTCAAACCTCTCAGGGGTTGGGAATAGTTTAAGTCAAGATCCACTAGCTTTCACTAGAAAATCAAGACTTTTTATAGTGAGAATTAAATCTCAGGCTGGGAGTTAGAACAGGTTGGAGATTGCAGGTCTTTTGCTGTAAGCTGCTCATTAGCAACATCTGGGCCCTACTATGTCCCATCTGTTGGTTGAGGGGTATGAAGCTTACTTCATTTGCACCTTATACCTGTCTCTGCCATACCTGTACCTGCTGAGGAATTAAAAGTGAAAGATGTTCTTCTCTCCTTTCTCTGTGGTCCAGTCTTGGAGAAAATGAGCCTGTTCTGTTAGGATTCTCTGCTGCCTGCTATGGGAGCTCATCCTTTCTGGCAGTGCCCTGTTCTTTTCTATCTGTGCCCAACACAGCAGTTAACTTTGGCAGTGTACACTCATATGAACATGTATTTTGACTTTTCACCCACCAAATGCTGAGTTGTTTTTAAACTTCAAGGGAAAACCTCAAAGTTGAAGTGATATTTGTTGGAATTAAGGAAACTCTTGTAGTTACTGTCTAGGAAATTTTAACATTATGACTGCATAAATCCTAGAAGGAAATTTCTAAAAATTGATGAAGAAGTGGATTTCTCACATAGGAATTATCTGGGGGCCTTTCTGCCCGTTCTACCTTATGAAATGTTCCCCTTAATTTTCAGCTACAGAGCTGAATCGTTGAGAAATGTTGGGTTTAGCTATTGCACAGCTTCTGTCTTGGGAGAAGTGATAGCATTTTTTACCTG